>NC_133621.1:298357645-298495145 GCF_048593235.1 Sminthopsis crassicaudata | reverse complement strand
CACCTCCAATTAATTTCAACAACCTTTGTGCTGTAAAGTTTCTAATTCTCTTACCAGACTGGCTGCTCTTATTTGGATATGTTTCAGCCTTTCTAAAATGTGTACAGAATTAAATGTTTGGCTCTAGATGTGATCTGAAACGGAGAGAAGATAAGGCAATTACCATCTTCTCATTCTGGAACCTCACTTTTATGAATATCACCTAAGAAACCTACAGGTTCATCATACTCTTAAACCATCTTAAGCTTGTGGCCCTCTATAATACTCAGCAATTTCCCATAAGAATTGTTGATGAGTCAACCTTTTATGCCATAATACTATACTTGAGAAATTGTTTTTTTGAACCCTAGTGTGGGACTTTACATTTATTCCCATCACAGTCCATTTTGTTAGGCTTGGTCCATTAACACAACCTCTCAAGATATTTCAGACTCTGATTCTATCATCCAACATGTTAGCTATCTTTGTCATGTCTTATGGGAAATTGATAATTTTCCCAAGTCTACCTTCATCTGAACCATTGATGAAGAGTTACAGCCATCCCCTCTAGTTATTATCAAACTATTAATGAGTGTTTTTTGGCAAAAGTTTATCTAGAGTGAGACTGTCAAGGCTCTGCCTTTGGATAGATAATTTTGAAAATGGAGAGAGTGTCGTTCTACTTTCTAGGGAGAGGTAAAAATGGATAAATGAATGAATGATTGAGAATCACAGATGTAAAACTGAGAAGGATGTTAAAATTATCTATCCAACTTCCTCATTTTATGTATGAAAAAATCTGAGAGCCAGAAAGATTTGCCCAAAGTCACATAAAAATAAGGATTAGACAAGGAATTTCTCTGCCTGGATCACCATTAATGGTGATGGCTATTACTATTCTCATCCATCACCATCCTTGTTCCAGGTTCCAATCCCAATCCCTCCATCGTTTTGGCCATCTTGTCCATCTTCTCTCTTGGCAGGAACATCATACTTCTTTTCCTCAGGGGCCACACTTTCATCAATGTATCAATCTCTAGATCTCCCAGGGTGTACTTCTTCCCCATCTTCCCACCCTAGGTTACTATCTTACCTCCTATCCCCTCCACATTGCTACTTGCCCTAGTGAAATTTTTTTCTAGTTATGATTTTGCTCCTTGATTCCAGTCATTCAGTCCTTTCTCAATTCAACTAGCTGTATCATTTTCTGGCCCACTTTTCATTATCTCATCCCCAAGTATAGGATGAATGCCTTGCTGGAGTCCAGGTATACTCTGTCTAAGACATTGCTTTATTCTGCCTGTCTAGTAACCCTGTCAAAAAGGGGAAATGAAGTTAGTCTAGCATGACCTGTTCTTGATGAAGCTACACTGGCTTTTAGCAATCTTTTATTCCTTTTCTAAATGCTTACAAACCACCCCTTTCGTAATGGCTTCTAGAATTTTTGCCAGGAATCAAAGTCAGCATCACTGACCTAAGAGTTTGAAGAATTCATCCTCTTTTATTTTTTTTTAAATTGGGATATGTGCCCATTTACAATTCTGCAGCACCTCTTCCTTTCTCCCACGATTTTACAAAATCTCACTGACAGCAGCTGCCAGCTCTTTGAATACTCCAGGAGGAAGTGTGTCTGGAACCAAGTACCTCTGAGACAAGGTAGATACTCTCTTGCCATCTCTTTACATATCTCCAGTTTCAGCTTTCAATTCCCAGCTAATGATGTTTGTTCTATCTTTCTCAAATCTAGAGATCATGGCTCTTGATAGAGAAAACAAAGAAAATAGGAGTTGAGTCATTCTTTCTCTCTTCTGTCATTCTTTATTATTTTCTCATCCACCCAGAGGGATGCTCCCATTATTTCTCTGATTGTCCTTTTGCCCCTCCAATTGAAGCAGGGATTGAGTTTCTACATGCAATCAGAAGACAGGTTAGCAGTCAGTTTTTTTATTTGTTTTGTTTGTTGACAGATATAATAATAAAGTCAGGGATGTATTCTAGGATGGCAGAAAGGAAAGACCTTGACTACTTAACTTTGATTATTGTTCAACAGCACATGGTTGCCATTTGAGCAGTGTCTTAGAAATAAAGTAGATTTAGTCCATCCTCCACACAATTCTGATGATTTTATTTTTATTGGGTTTTTGTCTCGTTTTGTTTCTTTAAGTAGGCATTGTGGTCCCAGGATCTTTATCAGGTAAAAAGAGGAATTTTCTAGCTCTGAGTCTGACAGTTGCTTGGGATTATGGACTTCTAATCAGCTCTGACAAAGTAATTTAGCTTGGGATATTCTGAATAACTTTATCGGCTGTCTGGATAAGCATTGCATTGATATATTAAAAAGTTAATATACTCAACTGCTCTTGTCAGGGAGAGGCTTTCTAGCCATTGCTGCTTTATAGTGACAGAAATGTGAATTATCTTGGTTATAAGTATTCCTTAACCACCCATATTCATCATATATGCTCCCCCATGTATGTTTCCTAGACATTTTCTTTCCATATGTGCTTCCACTTCATGGTGGTATACCTTTTACTACATGGTGTGATAATATATGAGTTACCATATTCATTCCATGAATGCATTGGGAAGGGAAGGGCAAGACATATTTTTTAATCCTTTACAAAGGGATATTTACTATTATTATTATTATTATTATTATTATTATTTTGATGAGGCAATTGGGGTTAAGTGACTTGCCCAGGGTCATACAGCTAGGAATTTTAAGGTCTGAGTCCATATTTAAACTGAGGTCCTGACTTCAGGCCTTATGCTCTAACCACTATGCCACCTAGCTGTCCCCAAAGGGATATTTACTAATCATAGCAAGGACAGAACAACTCTCTTCCAATCAAGGGGGAATACTCTCTCTAAAAATAAATAAAATTGGGGGTAAAGGAAAAGTGCATTTAGTCTTAATGGACTTGCTGCAAAACCTTCACTTCTGAATGTTTCAAGCTGATGTATAAGTTGCTGTCCTTTCTCCTGGCCTCATTTGATCCAGATCCATTCTTATGCTGAGCAAGCAGGTTGCTCAGCATTTTGCTCTTTATTGGGTTCAACTGTCCAGAAAATCTGGCAGGGATTCCAGCTCATAGACCTCTATGTTTAGCTCTTCTGACCTTTCAAAGAACACAAGGATGCAACCTATTATATGACTTCACCTAAGAGCAGGAGAAAGAAAATGCAAAGGGGGGAAGCAGCTCAGATCATAATTATGGGCCACAGTCAGCCCCAGGAAAAGGAGAATTGTAGTTGGCAGCAGGATGTCATTTCCACCACTTCTACTATCTCTCCCAGCAGCAGTGGAGCCATGTTCTATCAACTTCAAGATGACTTCAGATGAAAGAGGATTGGGGGTCCTTTTCTCACTTGGAGAAACCCAACAGCTAACCCATATTCACTGTTCACTATAGAAAAAGAAAAGGGTGGCAAGATCTTTAATTATTATTTATTTGATTAAATAGCTTCTGTTTTGAAATAACTTATCCTCCAACTGATTTGTAAAATGAAACATGCCAATGGGGGCTCATGAGCTATATAACTTTAAGTGGAATGCTGATTCATGGAGTTTCTTGAATTTGGGGGAATTTTCTGGGATCCCAGGTGTGAGGGGGTGTACTGAAAATCTTTTCTGTTGAATATCACCAGTCATATCTCATTCTGAGCTTTATATCTCCTGACACTATTTTTCACAGGATTGTGCATTGCTTTTCTAACTCCTTCCTGCTCCCTTCCACAGTAGCAAGTACAGTGGAAAGAGCACTGGATTTGGTGTCAGAAGACCTGATTTCAACTCCTATCTTTGTGAACCTAGGCAAGTAACTTAACTTTCTGAGCTTCATTTTACTCACTCATAAAATGAAGAAATTGGATTAGGAGATCTTTAACATTCCCTCTGGTTTTACATCTGTGATTCTTTGATCCCCAGTAACCCAATCTTTTTTTTTTTCTACCATCTTTATTTTTCTATCCAGAGATATCCCAGGTAACAAAGAATAAAAAAAAATGTAAAAATGCAATTTTGCAAAACCAATCAACACCTTAATGTTCCACATCTATAGTCCCCCATCTCTGAATAGTAGAAAGGTAGGTATATTTTCTCGTCTCTTCTTTGATACCAAGCTTGGCCATTGTAACTGTGAGTCTCAATGTTGGGATTATGTTCTTTCCATTTCCATTTTTATGAACAATGTGAAAATTGTTTTTCCTGGTTCTGCATACTTCACTGTGAATCAGGTCATATAGGTATTTCCAAACTGCTTTGAATTCTTCATATCCATCATTTATTCTATTGTAATATTCTTTAATAATCATGTATCACAATATGTCTAGTTAATCCTTAGTTGATGGTCATCTACATAGTTTCCAGTTTTTTGCTACTACCAAAAAATGTTGATATGAACATTTGGGAAATTTTTTATTTTGTCCTTGATTTCTTATGATCTATCCCTATAGGTCTGATTGGGTCAAAGTTCCTCTCCCTAGTTTAAAAAAAATCCAAGTTGGTTGGAATGGCTCTGATAAATAGGGGAAAAATCCAGAAAATCAATAAATCTTATTTTAAATAACTTAAATTTCCCACTGAGTTTCCTTGGCATCTATGTCTATATATTTTTAGAGAACTCCTCATTTTCCACTTCATTATGATCATTTTTTTTTGCTACTAGAACTTTTCTCTTGGGGTTTTTAGATTCTTTTTCTGCTTGCTTTTACTATAAAAATGTAAGTTATGTCTTATTTATTCTTTCTCCATTTTTAAAAAATCTGCTTTTCTCTTTCTCTAATCTATCCTAAACTCAAAGATAAAGGGAATGCCCTTTCCCCTGTTTCCTATCATTTCTTCTTTATCAACTAGCTTCTTCCTTCATCTGTATTCAGAATTTGGTCAAGAATACCAAATTTCCATTGTCACTTCCTCTACTCTTTGAAGAATTAAGTTATCATTAAAGCCAGTCAAAAATTTATCAGCTACTTAGCTTTTGGCAGAGAAAGAAAGTGCACCAGCAGATGTCAAAATCATTGAATTCCCCTATAGTACTATGGCATAACTTTGTGCCAAGTTTGTGATAAATATCCTGAACTCATCATCCATTTTCTCCTTCTGGCCAAGTATTCTTTACTATGCTTCCCCCAGCTACACAGCTTGTTTTGCTTTCCATTTATCCTCACCGATATGCTGACACGAGTATATCTTAATATACAATGCTACCCTTCTGTCTCTTTAATCTTTTTTGCTCCTTCAAAGCTATATTCCAGGCATATGTCTAATTCCACCTAATCTCAGTGATGCTTAGGGATAGTGATGAAGACTGAACTTGTCATGTTATTAAGAGGGGGAACTTCCAGATTAAAAAAATACCCTCTACTAAGGCAAGTTGACCCCTTCTTTGCAATTCTCATTTTTTTTTCATGAAGTTTCTTGGAGCACTGAGGGAAACTGTGCACAGGGACCACATAGATGGAATATGGCAGAAGGGGGATCCTGCCATCATGTACCTCACCTATGATGATGATGAAATTATCTCCTGATTTATCATCCATCCTTTTTGCTTATGTATAGACCTCCAAAGTTGTGAGTTTGTTGTTCTTCTATATTATCTCTGAATTACTGGATGCCTCCACTGATGTTCTCTTCCCGCGTTACACTGCAATTCTGCCATCTGACCCGGTGAAGGGAGGTCAGATGTCATCTAATCTCTTCCTCTCCACTTAAAAAAAAACAGATGTAGAAATTAAGGTCCAAAGAAGTCAAAATTCTTGTCCAAAGTTATGCTACTTCCAAGATATGTGCCTCAAGAAGACAGTATACCTCCCAGCTATTGATATAAGACCATAACTTGGTCCTACTAAGTTTTTTCTTCTTGTGACTGGATGTATCAGAACACTGGAGGGTCTTTCCCATCATTCCTCGAAGCCTGAGAAATGGCCTCCTCTTCCCAGGTTTAGTTTAAGCTCTCACAACTTGAATTTTTTCTTTGAATCCAAGGAAGATCTCAGCACTACACTCTACACCCTGCAGAGTGACAACTGATAACTAGCTAAATGGAGCCAGAATGAAGTGTTAATAGGAGAAGACCAGAGGGAAGCCCATAAACACGTATTACAGGGGGCTTCTGGATATTACAGTTCCATCTAAGTTGTTGATTCAGGATCCTAGGGTTGCAGCCCAAATTGAGAGAGGAAAACAAAAGTCCAGATGGAAGGTGATAGAAGAGATTTAAAGGCAATTCGTTTTCTACAGCATTCTGGCCAGGATGTGAAGCAGATCAGTTCCCATGCATCTTTCTTCTATGCCCCTTTTAACGCTGCCTTTTTTTTTTTTTTTAAGAATACTACTTTGGCACTGAGGACCCCAGGAAAGGCCTAGAAACTACAGACCTTTTGATACAGTCCATCAGTCTAATAATCAATCCACTGATTTAAACCTGTATGTCCTGAACCAGCTAAACCAAGGATTCTCCTAGTCAAATACGGGTGAATTCCAGGTCCCTTCCACAAAGTGGGGCAAATGTTCTGAGATGGAAAAAAACATAGGGGCTGGAGGATTGTGTTGAAGGAGAATCAGAGATAGGCAGCTAATTACTTCTTATGGCTTTCTGTACGATTGCAGTGGAATCCAATAGGCACGATTGGTTCAAAAGGTAATGTAGAGGCTGATGGGCTGTAGGGATGCAGGGGATAGGGGAAGGATGTCTGGAGTGAGATGGTAAACCTAAGTAATGTGGGTGGCTGTCTGACTTTACAGACACTTTCAGTTTGGGAGCTCTCCTTCTCCCTTCTGAAATCTTGGACAGCTCCCAGACTGTTAAGTTTCTTTCTTTAAAAAGGGCAGGAACTCAAGGAACACCTCCCCAATGCCTTCCAGCAACCCAGGGACTGACAGTTGCCTAGGTATAAATGATGACAGATGTCAAACATTAACCAGAGGCTTGTACCTGCACAGATGATTATGGTCGGTTCTTTTCAACCCCAAACAGAGCCTTGAGAAAAGCCCAACACCAGAAAACAGTTGTCTTTGTCTCCTTTGGCCCTTCTCCTCCTTTTCCCCTAAACCTTTCCCTTTTCCCTCTTCATTATTCCTTTTCCTGCATCCTGAGTGTGTGTGTGGGGTGCCTCCGCCTCCTGAATCATTTCTTTCTCCTTTTTTGTCTCTTCTTGCCCCTTCTGTTCTTTTTCTTTCTTTACCTTTCCTCCCCTCTTCTCTTTCTTCTTTCCTCTTCATCTCCCTTCATCTACCTCTTCATCTCGTCTCTCCTACACTCTTCCTTCTTTCTTACCATTCTCTCCCTCTTCTTCTTCTTTTTTTTTTTTAACCTTTTTCTCTTTCTTATTCTCTCCTTTTCCTTCTTCCCTACCATTCTCATTTTTCTTTGTCTTTCTCCTGTTCCTCATTTTCTCCTCCTGCACCTACTTCCTAGTTATTTCCCTCTTTTATCATTCCTTCCTCTGTTCAACTCCTCTTCTTCCCCCTCCTTTTTATTTCCTCTCTCTTCTTTCTCCTTCACCCTTCCCTCTTTCCCTTTCCCCCCAACAGGTGCCAATTAGTCATTTAGTTGATTCCCTTTGGTAATTCCTTCCCCTTCTCTCCTCCACCTGGCACCCCACACACACACACACTCAGCCCCTCCTGCCTCCAGCCTGCTGCCACCACTGCTGGGTGTGCTCAGGGAATACAGATTGTTTTCATATCAGCGGAAGAAAAACATCCTCTGGAAGACAGATCTGCAGGGGAAACATAAGCAAATGGGCCATGAACCTCCCCCACCCAGGGAAAATGATGGGCTCTGACATCCACAGTTCAGGATTATCTGTGTTAGTTTGTTTGTTTTGTAATTATTATAAATGTCTATAGGACTGGCTATTCTCTTTGCCAGAGTTCTACCTCATCTTTTGCTAAGGACTTTTCTTTCTTTCTTTCTTTCTTTCTTTCTTTCTTTCTTTCTTTCTTTCTTTCTTTCTTTCTTTCTTTCTTTCTTTCTTTCTTTCTTTCTTTCTTTCTTTCTTTCTTTCTTCTTTCTTTCTTTCTCTCTTTCTCTCTTTCTCTCTCTCTCTCTTTCTCCTCTCTCTTTCTCTCTTCTTTCTCTCTTTCTTTCTTTCTTTCTTTTCTTTCTTTCTTTCTTTCTTTCTTCTTTCTTTCTTTCTTTCCTTTCTTTCTTTCTTTCTTTCTTTCTCTCTTTCTCTCTCTCTTTTCTTTCTTTCTTTCTTTCTTTCTTTCTTTCTTTCTTTCTTTCTTTCTTTCTTTCTCTCTTTCTTTCTTTCTTCTCTTTCTCTCTTTCTCTCTTTCTTTCTTTCTTTCTTCTTTCTTCTTTCTTTCTTTCTTTCTTTCTTCTTTCTTCTTTCTTTCTTCCTTTCTTCCTTTCTTTCTTCCTTTCTCTTTCTTTCTTTCTCTCTTTCTCTCTCTCTTTCTCTCTCTCTCTCTTTCTTTCTTTCTTTCTTTCTTTCTTTCTCTCTCTCTCTTTCTCTCTCTTTCTTTCTTTCTTTCTTTCTCTCTTTCTTTCTTTCTTCTCTTTCTTTCTCTCTTTCTTTCTTTCTTTCTTTCTTTCTTCCTTCCTTCCTTCTTCCTTCCTTCCTTCCTTCCTTCCTTCCTTCCTTCCTTCCTCCCTCCCTCCCTCCCTTTCTTTCTTTCTTTCTTTCTTTCTTTCTTTCTTTCTTTCTTTCTTTCTTTCTTTCTTTCTTTCTTTCTTTCTTTCTTTCTTTCTTTCTTTCTTTCTTTCTTTCTTTCTTTCTTTCTTTCTTCCTTTCTTTTTTCTTTCCTTCCTTCTTCCTTTTTTTCCCTTCCTTCCTCCTTTTTCCTTCCTTCCTTTTTTCCTTCCTTCCTTCCTTCCTTCCTTCCTTCCTTCCTTCCTTCCTTCTCCTTCCTTCCTCCTTCCTTCTATCCTTCCTTTCTTCCTTTTGTCCTTCCTTCCTTCTATCCTTCCTTCATTTTTTTCTTTCTTTCTTTTTCTTCTTCTTCATATTCCTTCATGTCATGATTTCTTATAGAATTAAAACATTTCATTCCATTCACATATCAGAATCTGTCCCCCAGTGTTCCAGTTGATTGACAATTATCTGGTTTCCAGCATTTTGGTGCACAGCAAGCACTGTTATGAATATATAGATATATATCATATATGTATATGCATACACATATACATTTGCGCATACACATACTTTTGAATCACAATATATGTATGCACACATGTGTATTTATATTATGCAAGTACATATATGTATATGCACATATACATATATGTATATGCACATATATAGTGTCCCAAAAGTTTTATTGCAGTTTTAGGCTTTAATAACTTAACAATTTTAATTAAAAAAATATATACAAGTTATACTTATATATTTATTGTGTATATGTACTTACTTTTCTATACGCATATTATATATACTATTTATGGATCTATATATTATGAGGAGCTATATATATCCTCATATACAAATTGTATATGTATGTATGAATCTAGATATAGGTATGTGATTATACAGCATATGTGAATATATAGCATATATGTGTGAACACACAAATTTTGTATATATATATATATATATATATATATATATATATATATATATATATATATATATATATATATATATAGAGAGAGAGAGAGAGAGAGAGAGAGAGAGAGAGAGAGAGAGACATGTGAGTCATTCTTTTTTATGGTTATGTTTAGGGCAGTTTATTCAAACAGCATGGAAGGAATAGTCTGTGACCATCCATACTTTGTTGGAGAGAGAAGATAATCCCCCTTCAGGTACTAAAGCACTTCTGCATGATAGGAAATCATAGAGGTGGAAGAGACTTTAGGTATCACTTAGTCCAATAATCCTCATTCTTTAGTGGAAAAAACTGAGGTCCAGAGAAAAGATAGTACACAGCTCAAGGTTACCAAAGTTTGAATTTGAATCCAGGTCCTTTGGTTATAAATCAGCTACTGTCCTAAGGTCTAACTGATGAATTCACCAGCCACTGGACCATTTAATATTTCATTCATTCCCTTAGTCAATGTAGGTACCAAGTCCTGGGCTTGAGGTTTGGCTCAAAATAGAAAGAAAGAGACTACAGCTCTTGCCCTTTGGTGCTCACAGTGATCTGATCTGGATCCTAGTACCTAGAGGGAATATTATTCTCAGGGGTGATCATGAGGATGATCATCCCTATCTTTTTTTTTTCAACACACATAGACTTCTAGAAGAGTGGGAACCCTTCTCCAAGGACAGGATTAGGAGAGAAGGGTTTCTTTTTCTTTCTAAAAAAATTAGGGAAAGTTGCTAAATACATCATAATCTATGAGTATAATGTAATATCACCATATTATTAAGAAAGGATGAATCGTAGGAAATCAAAGAAGCATAGAAAGACCTTTATGGACTGATGTATAAATAGGAAAACAGTATATTCAATGACTACAACCATGCTTATGAAAAAAAAAACCATAAGAAAAATACTCAGAAATTGAAGAGAATCTAATCACAATGATCAAAGTTGGCCCCAAGAACTCTCATCTTGTGGAAACCTCCATGATCATTTTCTTTTTTCTTTTCTTTTTTTTTTAAATAATAATTGTTTTTATTTATCTGATATTTGCATGGGTAATTTTACAATATTGACAATTGCCAAAACTTTTCATGGTCATTTTCTTCGAGAAATTATTATGGTCCTTGGAATAGGACAGTAACATAAACTTCATTCCAGAAGGACATAAAATAATTTTTAAGAGTTGTAGTAATATTAAATTCTGACTGTATCAAGAGTGAAAAAAGGCATCTCTCTCCCTTCTCTAAAGAAGTGGGAAACTATGAGTGTGAAATATTATATATATAGTCATACTGGCTTGATTATTTTACTGAATTGCTTTGAAACTTTTTAAAATTTAAAAAAATAGCTGTATGGGGAATGCATATATGTTCTGGATACAGTTCTAATCTCTTAAGGAGCTTCAGTCCACTTCATGATATAAGGCAGGATGTGATCAGGACTATAAAAAAGGATTTCAGAATGATTAGTGCGTTTTTAAGTTACTGAAACCATACGTACAATATATTTTGCTTAAAGATGTGCTAAGATTTTGGGAACATCCCGTGTGTCTATACTTGTGTGTACATGCATACATATGCATCTCAATATATTAGAGAAGTTAAGTATATTATGTTTCTAAGGTTTAAGGGTACATGTGCTTCCTGGAGGTGGTAGCGCAGAAGCCAAGTCCTGAAGGATAAGGAGAAATTTAATGAGGAAAGGAAGGAAAGCGGGACTATTCCAGGAGGGGGTCCATCAGTCCTGTTACAGGTAGGGGGAATTTTCTGAGCACAAACCTTGAGAAGGGGAATAGTGGGATAGAGAAGTAAAGAGGTAAATGGGGGGCCAGAATGGAGAGGTCCTTGGAAGCTAGGCTGAATATCTTGTTCAGTAGACAGTAGGAATAAGAGAGGATGTTTGAACGTGAATCAGAGTTGAGATAACACCTCTCCTGCACATGACACATTATACTTTTCCAAATGTTCTCATAGCCACTTTCTCACCATATGTTCTCACACCACACCTTGGAGGTAGGCAAGGTGATTAGTTGCCTCTAATCTGACAGATGGTAAAATGATAGTAACTTCCATGTTTCAAGCATTTTAAGGTTTTCAGAGCATTTTTTTTCTAAAAAAAAAATGCCATAAGGTAGGTGACCCATATTTTATGAAGCCCATTTCACATTTGAGAAAACTGAGGCTGAAGAGTTACGTGATTGCCCATTTTCACAAAGTTAGAAAGTACTGGAACTTGGACTCCGTCCAGTTATCTTGATTCCAAATCCAGGGTTCTAAAACCATGTCCCTTATCCCTTTGAAACAGGTGGTGCAATCATCAGCATCTCCATTTTGACAGATAAGGAAACTGAGGAACAGAGAGGAGATGAGCTTCCCCCTGGTCAGTTGGGCTCAGACCTAACTCTCTAGTATTCTGATCTGACATCTTTTCCACTAGACCAAATATAAAGGACCCAGGACCCGAAATTAGCCAGAGCTGGCCACGGGGAGGTAAGCCTTCACCCAGGCTCCCCTGAGTGGAAGACTGCAGATGCTGCAGCAGGAGTCCCCTAGAGAATCTGGGACGCTTGGGCAGTCAGGGGAGAATAGATCTCATCTAATGCTCCCCCGTAGGGCTGTTGCACTAATGGACATTAAAAGTGTCAGCTTCAAGATGGATGGAGACAGCACACCTCTCTAGTGCCAAGTGATGCTGGAGCTCCCAGCCCTGAGGACTGAGCCAGCCTCTTTCAGCCTTTTACTCTGCTTTAGCTCCTCAAATGAAGTGGATAGGAATCATCTTCCTCCCATCTGGCCGTAGGTCAGAGAGAAGGCGATGGACAGCACAGTGATAGAAGTAGAAACACAGGTGGAAGCTGATGGTCCCTTTTGATTGCCCATCTCCACTGGAGTGAAGCAATACACTGAGGCAATGTTGGGGGAGATGCTGAAGCAGTTTCTGCCTTCAGGGAGCTCATAATCAAAAGGGAAAAACAGGAGGAACAAATACGAAAAAGACTAAGAGATCTTATTGAATCCAGTGATTGGCTCTACTGACTTTAAGGGAAACAAAGGGGCATAGAAAGATAGATTACTGAGGAATCAGGGGACCTGGACACTAATCCTGACAGTGCTATAAGTTTACACATATGACTCTGAGCAATCCAATTAAGTGCAATTAAATTCAACTCAATGGCACTTAGTAGCAGTCTCACCTTGAGTAAATGTATTACTCCCTTCGATTTCCTCCTGTATAAAAGGAAGCCATTGGGTTAGATAATCTCTAAGCTCTCTCCAAGCTGTAAAAATCTTAGGTTCCTAACATAAATGTGAGCTATTATTTTAATTCCATTCTATCTTTTTAAGCAGCTTTAGAAATTCCCTCGATGCAAATAACTTCCAAATCTTTATAACCAGCTCTGGGCTCTCTCCTCAGTTCTAGACTAATCAAATTGCATAGAGGACTTTCTGGAGCAAAACACAATTTTTTAGACCTCAGATTGCATCTCATTGACAGCTTGACCTCCGGTGATTTATAAATGATTTGTCCGACAAGTGTCCATTTTGCAGGCTTTAAGTAGAAGAGTTAAGCTAATCATATCCAGTTTTGTTTCCACTCTACCAATGCTGAGCTCTCCAACAATTTCTTCCCATTATATCTCAATCAGGAAAGAGTGAGGCATTGAAGAAAGAACAAAAACAGGGAGGCTGGAGAGCCAGCCTTGCCACTCCCCAGTTCTGTGACATTAAGCAAGTAATTTAATCTCTCTGCGCCTCAGTTTCCTCAACTGTAACACCAGTTAACTTCAAAGATCCTTTCTGCTCTAGATCCCATCAGGCCATAAGAATCTAATATAGGTGTGAAGTGTTTACAAGGGGATACAAAAATAGAGGCAACACATAGTCTCCTCTTCGGACTTAGAGCAGAATAGAGGGAAAGGCCAAGTATGCTGATAATGAGAAAAGGGAGAGGGATGGAGGAAGAAGAGGGGGAGAGAGAGAGAGAGAAAGCAAGAGAGAAAAGGAAGACAAAGAAAAAAGGGAAAGAAAAAGAAGGGAATAAATAAAGGGAGAGAGAGATGGCACACAGAGACAGAGATAACAATAGAGAAAGAGAAAGAGAGAGATAGACAGACAGATAGACACAGAGACAGACACAGAGACAGAGGAAAAGAAATGCAGAGATAGACAAAGACAGATAAAAAATGCTATAATTTCATGCTCTCCAGCTGGGTGGCAGTAGATAGAGCTTTGATCTTGGAGTCAAGAGGATCTGAGTTCAGTTCCTACCTCAGATACTTACTAGCTGCATATCCTGAGAAAGTCACTTAGTCTCTCAGCCTCAGTATCTTCATTTGTAAAATGAAGATAATAACATCTACATCATAGTCAAGTCAACAAGTGCTTATTAGATGAGGCTTTGGTCATACAAAAAAAAAAAAGGCAAAAACAGTCCCTGCCCTCAGAGAGCTTATACTTCCAGGATTGTTATGTTATGGCAAAGCTTTGAAAAACTTGAAGTGTTATATGAAAAATAACTTCTTGTTGTTGCTATTATTAATGATCAGAAGCTGTAGCAGGCTGGGAAGGCTTCATGGAATAGGTGCTACTGAGCTGAGTTCTGAATGATAGAGATTTGGTGCCTCTTCAAGAAGTCTCTTTTGACTTGGCTTTTAAGGGCCTCTGGTCCATTCCTATTTATTCCCAATGTTCTCTCATCATCATGCTTGGAAGTTGCTTTGTTCCTATTCTCCCAGACTTTCCTTGGGAGTGAGAGTTGCCCATATCTGATCATCTGATGATATTAGGAATCAGAAATTCTTTGACCCCATAGATGGAAATGAGACTTAGTTGGCGGGGAGAGATTTCCTTTCTGCTCTTGAGAAGATCTTAGCCATGAATATCCTAGGGCCATGTTGGCCAGCTCAGGTAAGTTCTAGAAAATTCCTGTCTGCTCATCTTGGGAAGGGCTGAAATCTTGGTCTTTCCAACATTTTTCAAGCAGCCTGATTATGGGTATAAAGCAGAATATTGAGAAGTTTGAGTCTACTGCCTCTATTCTTGAAATAAGAAAACTGAAATCTTGAAAGTCTTGGTTTCAGAGAATCCCTTTAATTCCATATTCAGAACTTATACACACTCTCCTCTTTCTTTCCCTCTCTTTTTCTTTTCCCCTCTCTCTCCTTCCCTCTAAAATATTAGAGTCAGAAGAAATTATTTTCATTATTGTCATTTTAGAGATGGGATAACTGAGAACAAGAGAGGAAGCCACTTTTGATTATCTTATATCCAAACCGGATTACAGAATATTCCTCAATATTCTCAAACACATCTCCTGCTTAGTGTTTCTGTATAAGCCTAGAATGCACTCCATCAGTCAACCATCAATCAAACAGCAAGCGTTTATTAAGTGATTGTGTGCTAAGTATTAGGAACAAATAATAATAAAAAACAGCCCTTGTTGTCAAAGAGATTATATTTTAACAGGGAGCCAAAATAAACATTTGTAAAAGTATATTCAATATATGTTCAGAATGAATAAAAAGTAGTATAGGATGGGAGAGTACCAATATCTGGGAGAAAAGAGGAGGCACTGAGAAAGATCAGGGCATCCCTTGGTCTGAGTCTTTGAGAAAAACATGGATTTCCAGAGGCACAAGGAAGGAAGGGGGATATTTCAGGCATGAAGGGTGACACAGTGATGGGAGATGGGATGACATATGTGTAGAGGAGTGCCAGTGCATCTGGGTCATAGAATCTAAAGGAGAATATGATTTGTAAGAAGACTGAAAGGAGCCAAGTTGTGAGTAGATTTTAGTGTTAGAAGAGCGTTTACTTTGATCTATTTTTCCTCCCCGCTGAGGCTGGGGTTAAGTGACTTGCCCAGGGTCACACAGCTAGGAAGTGTTAAGTGTCTGAGACCAGATTTGAACTCGGGTCCTCCTGAATTCATGGCTGGTGCTCTATCCACTGTGCCACCTAGCTGCCCCGAACTTACTTTGATCTTAAGGGCTGTCCTGAGATAGCCAGGTAGCCTACTGGATAGAGTATGAGCCTGGAGTTAGGAAGATCTGAATTGAAATCCAGTCTCAGATGTAGTAGCTGTGTAATCCTGGGCAAATCACTTCAACTCTGTCTTAATGTCCTTGAGAAGACCATAACAAACCACTTCAGTGTTTTTGCCAAGAAAACTCATGGACAGTGCTGACATCTTACTATCTCTGGGTTATCAAGAGTTAGACATGACTAAAAAATAAGAGGCAATCATTGACTCTGCCTTTTAGAATTCTCTTCCTTCAATTTTCAACTTGATTACTCAATCAAGAAACATTAATGAAGTGCTTCCTATGTGCTAGACATTGGGCTAAGGCTGGAGATACCAAGTAAAGAACTTTAAGGGGCTTAAATTTTAATGAGGAAGAAGATACAGTTATATGTATACATACACATGTGTATTTGCTATACATATGTATATATTATACACATATATATGAATACACATATTGGTATTGATATGACATGAGACACTCCCTTTTAACTTGGAGATTCTATTTTCTATAATTCTAAAAGATATCCTGGGCTCAGAATTGTTGGCCAATTAAGTCATGTGAGTTAACTAAAGTTGAGAACCTCCCCTCCTATGAGGGGATAAAAGGAGTGAAGGCCAATGTGTTTTTAATTGGCCCGGGACAAAGTGAACAGACTTTTTTTTTTTTTTTTTTTTGAGGCTGGGGTTAAGTGACTTGCCCAGGGTCACACAGCTAGGAAGTGTTAAATGTCTGAGATCAGATTTGAACTCGGGTCCTCCTGACTTCAGGAATGGTGCTCTATCCACTGTGCCACCTAGCTGCCCCCAAAGTGAACAGACTTGAAAATGAGAAGGAATTATATGGCAAAACTCATCTTGGAGAAGATAAATAGAAGACATGGTGAAATCTAGTAGTTCATCTGAATACAATTCTTCCTTTGCAACAATAACAACAACAAAATTCGGTTCTGCACATATATATTGTACTTAGGATATACTACAACATATTTAATATGTATGGGAATGCCTGCCATCTAGGGGAGGGGGTGGAGGGAAGGAGAGGAAAAGTTGGAACAGAAGGGAGTGCAAGGGATAATGTTGTAAAAAAAATTACCTATGCATATGTACTGTCAAAAAAAGTTATAATTATAAAAATTAATAAAAAAATGAATAAAAAAAGAAATCTAGTAGTTCATAAAGATAATTGATAAAAGTGCTAATTGCATTCTGAACTTGAAGACAACGAGATTCAAAGGCATTGGGGTTAACCAAATCAGAAAGTTGGAGCATTTGTTCTGCAAGGTGGAAAAGGCTGCCATGAGCCCTAAGGAGGGTATCCCCAAGTTCCCAAGTTCTTACAAGCAGCAGAGAAAAGCAAGGCTAGATAAAGTCTCAGGACTGATGTTATGTATTACCCGTGACACTGGAGTGGTAGAACCATGTGTATGGGAGAGAGGGAAAACATGAGAACCTTGTGAATTCAGCACAGTCCGGTTTTAGGTAGTTTGGTTTATCTTGCTGGCTTTTCCTTTGTTTCCTTATGTATTGTGTTGGGTTGTAAGTTACTTGAGGTTTTAAGCAGAATCCTTTTTATGAAAGCTTTTTACTTTTCAAAACATAAGCATGGACAATTCTTCAACATTAGCCCTTGAAAAACTTTGTGTTCCAATTTCCCCCCGCTTCCCCCACACTCTCCCCTAGATGGCAAGTTGTCCAATACATGTTAAAATGTAGAACATGGTAGAAATACATGTTAAATCTAATGTATGCATACATATTTATGCAATTATCGTTCTGCACGAGAAAAATCAAATCCAATCAGTAAAAAAAAAAGAGAAGTAAAATAAAATTCAAGCAAACCACAACAAAAGAAGTGTCAATGCTATGTTGTGACCCACACTCAGTTCCCACAATCCTCTCTCTGGGTGTAAATGGCTCTCTTTGTCACTGAACTATTGGAACTAATTTGGTTCATCTCATTGTTGGAGAGGGCCACGTCCTTCAGAATTGATCATCATATAGTATTGTTGTTGAAGTATATAATGATCTCCTGGTTCACTCAGCATCAGTTCATGTCAGTCTAAGCAGAGAGTCCTTGATACTTTCTAAGAGTTTTCCTATCCTATTCTTTTTGGGGTGCCTGTGGCAGAGGTCAAGGAACCTTGATGATAGAGTAGGGGTGTAGTTACAGGTGTAAGAAAATTTTCAAAATCTACATGCTGTACCAGGGAAATGTCACAGAAATGGAAACTAGGAAGTATCAGTAAACACAGATTTTTCTTGATCAAGGAATCTTTTGTAAGCCTGAGACTGGTTATGGCAGCAACTGGTCAGCTCTGACCCCATCTTACTCAGCTGTAGTCTGGCAGGGAGGGCCTAGCTCTCAGTATTAAGAAATTATTTGTGATTTAAAAATCACCAGCAGCAGCAGCTAGGTGGCAAAGTGGATAGAGCACCAGCCCTGAAGTCAGGAGTACTTGAGTTCAAATCTGGCCTCAGACACTTAACACTTCCTAGCTGTGTGACCCTGAGGAAGTCACTTAGCCCCAATTGCCTCGGGGGGGGGAGGGGAAGAATGAGTACTTTTTTGCTCATAGAGTACCACCACCATGCATTGAACCATAAATGTGACTTCATAAATGAAAGTAACATCAAATTATCTCAGGAACATAGAGCAACATAAGGTATTTTGCTCTGGGATTTGTGATATGCCAAAGGGTAAAGGGGGTAGAGGAGGGAGATGATCCAGAGTTTAACCAATATAAATATTCAGTAATATGCATGCTCAATCTTCAGCATCTCCCCAGAAAAGGCAAATGGGAGTCAACTTTGCTTTAGGAGAGAGACCACAAGACCTGATTTCAGGAAAGAACTGAATTTAAATCCCACCTCCAACCAGCTAAATTGGCCTCTCTGAGTCTCAGTTTCCTTACCTTTAGAATGGGTAAATATTATAAGTAATACTGTGTCCCAGAGTTGTTGTGAAGTAAAACATTTTTGTAAACTTTGAATATCAAATTGTGATTAAAATATTTAACTTTGACTAATGAGGGGGTGGTTGGTTCCTAAGGAGACTGATCAATACAGTAGATCTAGCTGAGAGAGGTTTGGGTAGCGGTTGGGAGGGAAGAAATACCAAGCACTGGACCATCCCTATGGAGCCCTGTTCTTCTCCCACAGAGCAGTTCCTGGGGCTCTGCCAAGAACTGGATGGTTGATGATTGGAGGACTGGTTACTATGGCAACCAACGGGATTTCGGAGCTGGAGGGACCAAAGGGAAGTCAGCAGTGTGAAACTCTAGGGACACAAGTGAGAAAACAGAGACGAAAGGTCATTACTGAGCCTTTGAATCTTAGGTCAAGACTGGGTGACGCCTGTCCCAAGGCTTTCTATCTGGGTTTCCTTACCACGACCATAAATCCTCTTCTTTAAAACTTCCTCCCTGTGCTCCTAGTGGTGTCCTCAAAGCCCAAGAAGTCAAAGTCCCATCTCCAACACTTATTCCTTGTGTGACTTTGGTTGTCTGTTTCATCTCATCTGCAAATGAGGGGCCGAGTAAGAGTTGAACTAAATAGCATTTTAAATCTATTCAAGCAATATTCTGAGGAATCCTCCTTTAGGTCAAATCACATCCCTCTTACCCTTGACAAACTTTAGAATACTCAAAATTATTTAGATAGTTAATTATTAAAAATCCTTCAAATATTCACATTCCCTTAAATCTTTTCCTTAGGCTAAATATTTCCAGTTCCTTCAACGGAACCTTTATATTCCCTAATCTCTTTACTATCTGGACTACTCTCTTCCTGACATCCTTCAGCTTGTCAGTGTTCTTATTCAACGTCCTATCCAACTGAACATAATCCCCCTGATATGATCTGGCTGGGCAGAGGACAATGGAGCTATGACCTCCATTTTTTCCATATGGATAATTTTTCCATAATTTCTAATGGATTCTTGAAATTATAACATTCTTAATGAAGTCTATGTTCATGTTGGGTGCTTTGGAGGCCATGCCTCCAATATGGACTCACATTTTGAGTTTCTAGTTTACTTAAACTTGTAGCCATTGTCTAGTCTTACCTTTCCCATCTTGTATCTCTGCCATTGATTTTTTGAACCCATGCAGGACTTTACATTTATTTATATCAAACTCCATACTTAGATTTGGATCAATGGTCTAGACCATTAAGATCCTTTTGGTCCTGGTTCTGTTACCTAACATACTTATTTTCTCTTCTAGATCATGTCATCTGCACATTGATAAATGTATCTTCACTAAGTCATAAATGATAACAATATTGAACAGCAAAAGACCAACAGGAGGTCCCTGCTGCACTCTACCAGAGAACTTTCTCCAAGTTAATATTGACATTTCTGCTCTTTTATTCAACTAATAACAAAACACTAGTTAACTGCACTATCAGAGAAAGTGAAATTTCAAGTTTTTGAGGAGGGAGACAGTTTCATTGTTGCCTTTTATTTCCAGTATCTAGAACATAGTAGGTGCTTGTTCAGTTGAAGTATGTCACCAGTAAAAAAAAACATGGTTTCCACACTTATTAAAGCACAATATTTTTTCATCATAAAAAATGGCATGTATGGGTTGTGCTGAAAGTTTCTTTCTAGGGGGAGACAGCCAAGGATTGGCATTGGACTGGGATGCTCAATCCTTGTTTATACACTTACCATCTGGGAAGCAGTGTGTGGGTAGTGGAAAGAATCCTGCATTTGGAGTCAGAGGGCTTGGTTTCAAATCTTGGCTGTCTCTTCACCTCTCTGGGCAAGCCCCATCCCTCTCTGGGTCTCAGTAAGTTCTTTGGAAAATGAGATGGTTGGATTAAATGGCCTTGAGTGATACTTTTTTTTTTTTTTTTTTTTTTTTTTTAGCACTAGAGCTATAGTCCTGTGAACCTAAGAATGAGTTTAGGCAAGATCTTATATTGAATACAGATAAGAAAGAGGCTATAATTGGCTTCTATGGAGGGACAACCACATGGGTGAAAACAGGGAGCCTGGAAGTGTTAAGTATTATTATAATTCCCAGACTGACTTTCCTTTTCAAGGCCAGTGTTCTCAAGTTATGACCTTGGAAGAGAGCTCTGAGTCTTTCCAACAGAGGTAGGAAGGGGTTATCTTTGTTGTTTGGCCACAAAGTCCTTAGAGTGGGGGGTGTCCTCAGCCTAGAACTGTGATTTCCCCTCCTAAAGGAGACAGCTTTTGTTTTCCCCTGAGTGATTCACCTTTCAATGTTAAGTCATAGCTGTTTAGCAAAGCTCAGGGAGGGGGGGGAGACATCATGATCACACGAAAAACACTTTCCTGGGACACCTGGGATTGGGTATGGGGGGAGGGGTCAGCATTTATGACATCTCTATCAAGCCTCCTCCTCCTCCTCCTTTTCTTGGCCCCAGGAGAGGATGAGGCAATGAGGGCTGAGAACAGCTAAGGGGGGGGAAGGCACTCTAGTCTAATCAGAATAAATATTCACTTGTCTGATTAGACTTAATTACAGCTGAGCTTTCCCTCTTCTCAACCAAAGTTGGTGGGGGGGAGGAAGATTTGGAGGGAGACACAAAGGTGAGGGAAGCCAGGAGAATCATGGATTTACAGATCTTGAAGGAATCTCAGAAGCCATCTAGTCTAATCTTTTCCCTTTACAAAGGAAGAAACTGAATTTTGTCCAAGTGATTTGTCCAACATCATATAGATAGTAAATCAGAGGAACATAGATCTGGAGGTGAAAGATACCTCCGAAATCACTAAGTCCCATCGGTCTATTTTATATATATATAGGGGAAACTGAGATCTGAGGACAATCTGCCAACGTCAGATAAGAAGGAAACATCAGGCGTGGGATTTGAACTGAGGTCCTCTGAATCCAGAGACAGCAGCCTTTCTTCTGTGACTTGCTATGTCCCCATGTGGGAAGAAAATCTAAGGGCTTTCTTGTTCTCCAAAATCCTTCAATCCTCACGAGCCCCTCCCAGACCTCTCAGCTCATAGCAGGATATCTCTATTTCAGAAGTTTGGAGAGTGGGTGGGTGATGGTTTGGATTGGATCTCTAACAGGTCTGCCTTCAGGGAAAGCTAGAAAGGATGGTTTGCTGTCTGACCCTGCTTTTGCAGGGTCATTCCTTTCTTCTTTAGCTCAGGATATGTCCTCCCTCATCAGATGCCCTTCTGATGTTGTCCTCCCACCACCTATCCAGAGCACCCAGAAATTTCCTTGTCTCCACAGTCCAATCTCACTCTCCATGTATTCTAAAGTGACAACTATAGGATCAGATCAGCTAATCTGTGCAAATGAGAGAGAGCTGGAGGACATATGTAGCTATGTCACTTCCTCCCCAGACAGGTGGCATAAAACATCTGGAGGAGTGAGGGATTTGGAAAGGGGCCTTGGGCTCAAATCTCATCAAGCTACTTCATCTCTCTGGAAGTTAGCCAAGATGGGTCTCTGAGGTCCCTTGAAGTCCCAAATCTATGATATTGTGTTCTCAGCTTTTGTTGATCAAACCAGAGGAGTTGGTCTGAAGGTGGGGATTTCAGGCCAGGAAGAAAGGCAGAAAGAGTGCTGCTGGCTGTGTGTGTGTGTGTGTGTGTGTGTGTGTGTGTGTGTGTGTGTGTGTGTGTTTAAATCCTGGGTCTTGACACTGTGCTAAAGGAAGGAGCTGTCTAGGGAGGGTAGTTGTGGGTAGCTTCCCTGCTCCCCCTGGTGGCCTTTGGGCCAATTCCTGCCCTTTCTAAACTCGTATCTGGATTCAAAGGCAACACTCTGGATGTGGTCTGAAGACAATAGAATATAGTGGGACTATCGCCTTCTAATTCCTGGGCATTGTGCCTCTCTTAAGACAATCCAAGATCCCATTAATTTTTTTGATTCTGATTTTTGATACTGAGCTTGCAGTCTATTAAAACTCCCAAGTCTTTGTCAGTCAGCAAGGCAATGATCATCTATTTGGCACTTACTGCATACCAGACATTTTTCTAATTTCGGCTAGTTCAAGGAATGGGGGAAAAACCATGGTCTTTGAGGAGCTCACATTATAATGGTCAGAAAAGCGCCTTCATTTTAGACTTATGAAGTTGACTTTTTGAACCCCTGTTTACCTTTACATTGATCCTGACCGAATTTTATCTCATTAGATCAAACTCATGACTTCAAGCTACCTAAATATTTTTAGATCTGGACAATCATACAGTGTGTCACTTCTCCCTTTTCAGCACTTTGTCATCTGCAAATTTGACAAGCATTCTATTTATGGCTTTATTCAAGGAATGATAAAAAAAATTTAAACACCATAGGACCAATCATAGATCCTTGAGGCATTTCACTGGAGAATTGCCAAGCTGAAATGGAATTGCTAATGTCTACTCTTGGGATCCAGCTATTGAGAATGTTGAATCCATCAGTGTACTGTCACCTAATTTATATATCTTTATAATTTTTAATAGGATAGGGTAATATACTTTGGAATAGGATAAGAATAGGATAAGATACTTTGTGAAACTGGCTAAAAATATAAACAAACTATATCTACAGCATTCTCCTAATTTAACAATTTAGAAACTGGAAAAAATGAGCTAAAATTAATTTGGAATGATTGTTGGTTCCTTATAATCACTCCTCCCCTCCTCCCCCCCAGATATGCTCTCATTACCTATTTAATGATTAGGTTTAGAATTTCCCTGGGAATCCAGATCAAGTTCACTGACCTATAGTTTTAATTCTCATTTTTGGCCCCCGTCCTCCATCTAAACCCACCTATGCCCCTAATACAACAATCTCTCATTTTCTGTCAGACATTATTACCAACAGTGATTCAGTCATATCAGAGTGCACATTTTTCTCAATCTTTATCCTTCTGACATATAGGTAATATATGACACTCTCCTTCTGGTCACTTTTTCCTCATTGGGCTTTTATGACACTAGTCTTTTTCGGTTATTCTACTTGTCTGATCACATCTCAGTCTTTGTTAGCTCATCATCTATATTATACCCACCTAACTGAGTGCTCTCCATGGTCCTGTCCTGGACCCTCTTCTTACTCCACTCTTTCTCTTGGGAACCTCATCAGTTTGTAATGAATTTAATAGTCATATCCATGCAGAAGACTAACTTATCTGTAAATTCATCTCTAATCAGTCTCTCTCCTGAGCTTTAGTCATGAATCATCAATTGCTTATTGGATTTTTCAAGCTGGATGTCCAAGAGTCATCAAAAACTGATTAGATCCCACACTGAATTTATTATTTCCACCCTACTCCCAACCCTCTCCTCTTCTGAACTGCTATTTCTATCAATCAAAGGAATCACCATCCTTCTACTTTTCTAGCTTTGCAACCTAGGCATTTTCTCTTTTCCTCACTCTCACTCCATTTATCTAAATGATTGCCAAATCTTGCCAATTCTATTGCCACAATGTCTTTCCCACTCAACCCCTTCTCTTCACTCACACAGCTCTCACTTTAGTTCATGCCCTTATTGTTTCTGCCCCAAATTACTGCAATAGCTTCTATTTGGTATCCTGCCTCAATTTTCTTCCCATTCCAATCCATCTTATGCACTGTGGCCAAAGAGATTTTCCTTTAAGTGTAGATCTGGACAAATCACTCCCCTACTCAATTAACACCTGTGGGTTCCTATTACCTCTAGTACAAAACATAAACTCCTTTGGTGAACTTTTAAAGCCCTTCATAACCTGGTCTTAACCTCTATGTCCAGTCTTGTTGGAAATGCTTTTCTCACCCTCCACTCTTCACTTCAGTTTAAATTGACTTTCTGTCGGTTCCTCACTTGTGATACTCCATCTCCCATTTATGTGTTTTTTTTCCCTATCTATCCCTGATGTTGCATGGCACTCCCTTCCTCCACTTTAGAGAATCCCTTTCTTCCTTCAGTATAGCTCAGATAAACTCCTGTATACCTGAATCCTTCCCTAATCTTGTGACTGCTAATACTGTTCCCCCCAACTACCTTGTATACTTTGCATGTATGTATGTGTATATATATATCTATAAATTTATGTATATGTCCATAACTTTATGCATATATCCATAAATATGAAGTAGGTAAATACAAGATAGTTTGGGAGGAATTAGTCATAGGGATCAGGAAAGGTTCAGGTAGATAGGTGACACTTGAACTGTGCAAATATTTATATATGTATTGTATTTATTGTCTTTATATTTATTCTATGCCTGCTTATAAATATACTTCTCTCCCCTTTAGAATGTGAATGAATAAGAATTATTTGATTCTTTGTAGTTGTAATTTCAAAACTTAGCACAAAACCTAGAATATGCTAGACACTTCATAAATACTTGCTGATGGATTGTTTGGCTTCACTACTCAAGGTTGTACTTAATTTGGACTGGGTGTTTCAAATTCATTTAGCCTCAATGAAGGGGAGTTATAACCTTATCATAGGTATCCAATCTCTATTAATGGTTTTTATTTCGGTCAGCTAGGTGGTATAGTGATAGAGTTCTGCTCTTGGAGATTCATCTTCCTGAATTCAAGAAAAAATGCTCAGACATTTTGCTTATTTGACACTGGGCAAGTCAACTAATCCTGTTTGCCTCAGTTTCTTTGCCAGGAAAATCTCAAAAAGGGTCACAAATAATTAGACATGACTCAACAATTTTTATTCAGACCTTCTCAGTACTAGTCATTCTTTTTGGAAGAGAATAAAATAAGCAGAATAAAACCTAAATTTCTATTTTCTCTCTATCTTTAGTTATAGCCCCATACACTTTAAGCAGTGGTTCTCATTTTTTTAATCAGACCTTTACCTATACAATTAGAGTAAATAAAAAACAAACTTTTGTTGACTTTAACTTTCTTTCCTTGCCAGTCCCACTGTTTTTATAAAGTTCTATCAGGTTGTTATGTTCATCTCCTATTACCTCCCTTTGCTTTTATCTTCTGTACCTAGATTTTTTAAAAAAACTCAGGTCATATGTATCTACACCAATGTCTTTGAACAACACCTGATTTTTCTCATCAAAATTGTTTCTCCTTGGGTCTTCAGAATTTCATTTTTTAAAGTTTTCCTAGTGAGGTAACAAACTCAAGGTGCAGATTAAAATGCATGTATTAGGACATGACCAATGTGGTGACTAGTTTTCCTTGCTTATGCATATGTAATATAAATGCTTTCTTTTTTTGTTTCAATTTGGTAGTGGAGGAAGAATTATGGAGAAAAGGTAGCAGGTGATAGGGTTGCCAAAAATGAAAAGGGAAAAGGAAAAATAAGGAGAAAGGATCACTGAAGAATGGAACTAACAAAATCAATAGAAAATAGACACACAGAACCACTTTGAAATGATGCTGAATTTCTTGTATTTCCTGGAAATAAAAACAAGATAAATGAGGTACAGATCTGCAGTTGTGTATTCAACTCTTTCTTTCTGCTATGTTTTGAATAAGGAAATTTGATCTTTGGGGATAAATTTAAAAAGAAAGTTTCCCATCAGTCCTGGACTGACTTACCCTGAATAATTTTAATCCAAGATATCCTATGTATCTTTTAATGCTTTGAAATCTGCTTTGCTTCTATTTAGGGCGCATACTACACAGTTTTCCTCTTCTCTATCACAATAATTTAGGGGGAGTAGTCACTTTTCTTTGAAGTTAGCCTTATTTATGCCCCAATGTCTAGTTGTTTCCAAGAGAATCAGATCCAGAATAGAATTTCTCATTAGCTTTTCTACCTTTTAAAGGCTCAAATGATCACTCAGGAAAACCACAAAGCAATTTGATTTTTTTGCTTTGGACACTCCAGAAGAAATAGGGATAATCTAAAATCCCTCATTACTATAATATCATGCTTCTGTCCCAGGCTATTTCCCAAATTCCTCTTCTATTTTCTTTCTGTCCTGGTGATCTGGAGTGTGTTCTGATAACCAAACTGCTTCTGTTTCTCCCTTTATTGATTTTTCTCCACATGTTCTTTGCCAGATTTCTCTCCCTTGGTTCCTGCATGTACTTACATGAGTTGGCATGTTTTCCAAATTTGCAGATAAAGCAAAGCTGAGAGGAAGAATGAACAAATTGGATGACAGAATCAAGATCCAAAAAGGTCTTTACAGGATAGAACATTGGGTTTAATTTGAAGAGATGAAACTTCAGTAGGGACAAATATAAAGTTTTACATCCCAGAGAACCAACTAGAAAACTATTTGAAGTAATTAACAACTTTAGCAAAGTCTCAGGATATAAAATATAAAAGGGATCCATACAAATTAGCTTTTATATATATTACAATCAACAAATCCCAGCAGCAAGAGATATTCCATTTAACATAACTATAGACAATATAAAATATTTAAGATCCTACTTGCCAAAACAAATCAGAAACTATACAAACACAATTACAAAACACTTTTCACATAAGTAAATAAACAATTGGAAATATCAATTGCTCATGTATAGGCAAGGCTAATATAATAAGATGACACTTCTATCTAAATTAATGTACTTATTGCAGGGCCATACCAATCAAGCTACCAAAAATTATTTTATAGAATCAGAAAAAATAATTACAAAATTCATCTGAAAGAACAAAAGGCCAAGAACAATTGGCATTAATGAAAAAAATGCAAAAGAAGGTGC
This sequence comes from Sminthopsis crassicaudata, assembly GCF_048593235.1. Classification (NCBI taxonomy): domain Eukaryota; kingdom Metazoa; phylum Chordata; class Mammalia; order Dasyuromorphia; family Dasyuridae; genus Sminthopsis; species Sminthopsis crassicaudata. The sequence goes on along the minus strand of NC_133621.1, from coordinate 298,468,005 downwards.
CTGGCCATACCAAATATAAAACTATATGATAAAGTAGTAGTCACCAAAACCATTTGGTACTGGTTAAGAAATATTATGGTGAATCAGGGAAATAGATTAGGTACATAGGCACAGTAGTAATCTACTATAATAGATTTAGTAATGCACTGTTTAACAAACCAAAGACTCTAGCTTCTGGGATAAGAACTTACTATTTGGTAAAAACTGCTGGGAAAAATGGAAAATAGGATGGCAGAAACTAGGCATAGACCAACATCTTACACTATATACCAAGATAAAGTCAAAATGGGCACTTTGGACATACTTTGGACATATAGAGTGATACCAAAAGCAAATTAGGAGAGCATGGAATAGCTTTCCTGTTATATCTATGGAGAAGGGAAAATTTTATGACCAAACAAGAGATAGGAAGCATTATCAAATACAAAATGGATAACTTTGATTGCATTAAATTAAAAAGATTTTGCACAAATAAAACCCACATAGCCAAGATTAGAAGGGAAGCATAAATCTGGGAAATCATTTTTCTGTGTTTCTGAAAAAGGCCTCATTTCTAAAATATATAGAGAAGTGAATCAAATTTATAATACTACAAGTCAACTCCTAATTATAAATGGTCAAAGGATATGAACAGACAGTTTTCAGATGAAAAAAATTAAAACTATATGAAAAAAACTTCTAAATCACTTTTTATTAGAGAAATGAAAATTAAAGCAACTCTGAGTACTATTTCATACCTATCAGATTGGCTAATAAAACAGAAAAAAGAAAATGATAAATGTTGGAGAAGATATGAGGAAATTGGAACACTAACACATTGTTGGTGGAATTATGAACTGATCCAGCCATTCTGGAAAGCAATTTGGAGGGCTATCAAATTGTGCATACCCTTTGATACAGCAGACCCACTTCTAAATCTGTATCCAAAGAGATCATAAAAGAGGGGAAAAGGACCTACATGTCCAAAAATATTTACAGCAGCTGTTGTATCGTAGCAAAGAACTGGAAAATGAGGGGATGCCCATCAATTGGGGAATGACAGAACAAATTGTGGTATGTGAATATAATGGAATACTGTTATGCTAAAATAAATGATAAGGCAGATTTCAGAAAAACTTGGAAAAACTTGTCCAAATTGATGCTGAATAAAGTGAGCAAAATCAAGATAATCTTGTACACAGTAATAGAAACACTGTGAAATGATCAACGGTAATTGAGTTAGCTCTTCTCAGCAATATAATGATCCAGGAAAATTCCAAAAGACTCATGATGAAAAATGCTCACCCAGAGAAAAAAGTATGGAGTCTGAATGCAGGGTTTTTTTCTCATGGATTTCTCTTTTGTTCTGTTTCCTCTTTCACAATATGACTAATGTGAAAATGTTTCCATGATTACCTATATATAACCTATATCAGATTGTTTGCCATATTAGGAAGGAAAGATGAGAGAAAAGAAGAAAAAATTTGAAACTCAAAACTTTATAAAATGGGATTGGAAAAAATAGCATACTGTTTTAAAAAAAAAAGTCTATTCTTGGGTCCTATATATATATATATTTCTTTTTTGCTGAGGCAATTGGAGTTAAATGACTTGCCCAGGGTCACACAGCTAGGAAGTATTAAGTGTCTCAGATCAAATTTGAACTCAGGTCCTCCTGACTTCACTGTGCCACCTAGTTGGCCCCATTTAAATTAATTTTTAAAAGAGCTTGTAATATTTACTCAGACTCATTATAAAATAAATATATATATATATATATATATCTACATCTTCTAAAGAAGATAACCTGCCTATAGTGAGACTATCATTACATTACATAGATAATAAGTGTTTTATAGACTTTCAAGTACTATATAAAAGAGTTATTATGAATTGATAAGGTTATATTTGTCAAGAAATTGATTAATTAACAAAGGTCACCTTTCCCAAGTCCTCATTCTAATCTAAAAAAAAGAATATCAGAACTGGAAGGGCCCTGAGTAATCATTTTAGTCAACCTCCCTCATCTGACAGAAAGGATAAACAGACCCAGAAAAGAAAAAAAATGAATTTCTCAGGGTTCAATGAAGTGAATCAGGGAGTGCTTTTATTAATGAATTACCACCAACCATCTGACAATCAAGTTCTCTCTAACCACTCTCCCACTCCCTGATGTCCTTTTAGAAACTTGATTTTTGGATCCAGAGAAAGAAGGTACAAATGAGAGAGAGTCTGTGGAGAGATCTGCACAGTTTTCCTTCCTCCCCACTGATGCACAGATCAGTTTCCATTCATTTTCTGCAGAGGGAGAGCTATGAATTGAAAGTTGCAGGATCAGATCAGTTTACAGCATATTTCTGTGAGACCGCATGATGGCCCCCTCGAGTGGTGGCAGCTCATTGATGACTCACACAGAGAGGGATGGCCCTGGAACACTGTGGAATGGGCAGTCTACCATTGGAGTGCGTGGCTCCCAATCAGAGAATGGACTAAAGCTTTCTGTGACATGATGAAACCCATTTCCTGAGGTGCTGTTCCCTCAAGGGGCTAGTCCAATTTGATTACTCAATCTGTAAAGATGCCATCTTTCTCTTTCTTTGGGAAGGACATGTCTCTGACTCTGCGTTCTCTCTTTCTGTCTGTCTCTCTCTGACTCTGTCTCTCCTATTTCTTTCTGTCCCTATCTCTTTCTTTCTGTCTGTCTCTCCTCTCTTCTCTCTCTGTTTCTGTCTCTGTCTCTTTCTACCTCTCTTTTTTCTCCCTTTCTTCCTCTGTCTCCTTCTCTTCTCCCTTTTCAGTTTTTCAAATATTGATTGTCCTTCTATTTGAGCTTTCACTGTTTATCTCTGTTTTAAGCCCTCAAATCTTTTTTTAAAGACTTTTGGGTTCCCCGCAGCATAGTTGAAAGAGACCTGTACCTGGAATGGGGACCTGGGTTTCAGTCCTGTCCTTAAGTAGCCCGGTGCCACTTCTCTCTGGACCTCAGTTTCCTCATCTGTAACTGGATATAATTAATGTTTGCACTCCCTACCCAATCAGAATGTTGCAAAGAAATTTAGCAAACCTTACAGACTACAACCCAACGGACTATTTTCTTTAGCCTTTCTCCCCTTCCTCTTTTCTCTTTCTTTATGAACTGTTTTTCATTCTCTCTCTCCTTTTCTTTTTCTCTGTCTCTTTTTCCCAGGCTGTAGCATTATTATGTTCTAGCTCTCTGTCTCCCTGGCTACTCTTCTTCCCAAAATGAACATGGGTCCCGATCCCTCTCTCAGCTCCATCTTCTTCCATCACAATGGGTTTCTTAAAAGCCTTTCAAAATGGTTTATGCTCTCAAGGAGCAGCCTCTGGTAGGGCAGGGGAGGTTTGGGAGGGGAAAGGGAGGGAGTCTGGGGGAGAGGAAGGAGACAAAGGGAGGCAACAAGGGAAGGAAGGAGAAAGAACGGGATGGAAAGAAAAGGGAGAAAAATAGAGAAAAAGGGATAGGGAGGAAAGGATGGGGACGAGGCGAGGGGAAAGGAAAAGGAAGAAAGGTTGGAGAAGAGGAGAAGGGAAGGGAGGATGGGAAGGAAGGAGAAAGAACGGGATGGAAAGGAAAGGGAGAAAAATAGAGAAAAGGGGGATAGGGAGGAAAGGATGGGGACGAGGCGAGGGGAAGGGAAAAGGAAGAAAGGTTGGAGAAGAGGAGAAGGGAAGGGAGGATGGGAAGGAAGGAGAAAGAACGGGATGGAAAGGAAAGGGAGAAAAATAGAGAAAAGGGGGATAGGGAAAGGATGGGGACGAGGCGAGGGGAAGGGAAAAGGAAGAAAGGTTGGAGAGGAGGAGAAGGGAAGGGAGGATGGAGGATACAAGGGAAGGAGGGGCGGGAGATGGGGCTTGGGCTCGAGGAGGGGCAGGCAGAAGGGGAGAGGGAGGAAGGGCGGGAGGGGATTGGGAGAGGAGAGGAGGGAGGGGAAGGCGGGCTGCGGCAGGGAGTGCGCGCTGCAGGTTTCCCGGAGCGGGCAGGCAGCCGCGGCTGCTCCCCCTGCCCTTTTTATGAAGATATATGGCTGTTTATTATGGAGATCAGTCCCCTGCGGTGCGCAGGAGTCCTTGATCTGGGGAGGGGGGTGAAGGGATGAAGTAAACAGACTCGTGAGCCTCCCCGGTCGCTGGCCTGACTGCATGGGGGGCCCACGCTGCTGCTGGGGTGTGTGTGTGTGTGTGTGTGTGTGTGTGTGTGTGTGCGCGCGCGCGCCACAGAGTGTGTCAGGGAGGGCGCAGTGTTTGGGTGCAGGGGCGCACTGGCGCTCCGCCCGCCGACTGCTCCTCGGGCACGCCCGCGTTCTGAGACTGGGCGCGTCTCCACTGCCGCGGAGCCCGGAGCTGGGAGGCAGCAGCTGGAGGAGTCCAAACGTCACCTCCCCCCCCCCTTTTTTTGGCCCAGAGCCAGGCGCCCCGGAGAGAGGAGGGAGCTGGCTGGGTGGGTGAGGGGCGGGGAGCCCAGGGGATGGAGAACAGCTGTTTCGGGCGGGGACCTTGGGGAGGGGAGCTGCAGCGGGAGACCGTCCGGGGCCAGAGAGCTGATGAGGACGGATCACGCTCCACCATTCAGGGTGGACATCGGAGCCCGCAGGGCGGGGGCAAGAGAGCTGTCGGCGTGGGGAGCTGGGAGAGCGCACACACTCCCTCACTGCTCTATGGCTCTGGAAAATTCCTTTCCCGAGGCTCAGCTTCTCCCCCTGCGCCCCGGGAATGACAACCATGGAGCCCTGGCTTTGTGCTTGGAAGGACCTTGGGAGCCCAACTCCCTCCAATATTTACTAAGACTTTGCCCCGGGACACACAGGTAGTTCGAGGCAAGACCGAAACCCCGGGCACCTAGAACTGAAAGGACGTGGGTGATGATGTAGGCAGGAAATTGACAGGAAAACAAAACAAACAAAAACCTCAAACGGGAGGCAGAGCTGCGTGCAATTTCCAAGGCAGCTCCCCTGAGCGGAGAGTCAACACTCTCGCTCCCACTTACCTCGCTAGGCTCCTGGGAGGCTCCAGTGAGATAATGGATGTGAAAGCCTCCGTCCACACAAGGGGCAGCAGGTACCATCTCTCCTGGTGAAATGGAAAGATGCTATTGTTGGATTCTTTGCCCGAGTCCTACCTGGCAGATCTTCCAGGGTACTTCCAGGACCCAGTGCCTTCCTCAATAACAAAAACAAGCTGACATTGGTATCACCCTATGGTTTAGAAAGAGCTTGAAATAAATTATACCATTTAGTTTTCATAATTTTTTTTTTTTTTTTGGCTGGGGCAATTGGGGGTCAGTCACACAGCAAGGAAGTGTTAAGTGTCTGACCTCAGATTTTTTTTTCCCCCTGAGGCTGGAGTTAAGTGACTTGCCCAGGGTCACCCAGCTAGGAAATGTTAAGTGTCTGAGGTCAGATTTTCTTTTTCTTTTTCTGAGGCTGGGGTTAAGTGACTTGCCCAGGGTCATACAGTTAGGAAGTGTTAAGTGTCTGAGACCAAATTTGAACTCGGGTCCTCCTGAATTCAGGGCTGGTGATCTCCCCACTGCGCCCCCTAGCTGCCCCCAGGAGGTCAGATTTAAACTCAGATTCTCCTAACTTCTCTATCCACTGTTGCCCCCAGTTACCTGTAGATGTCATTTTAAGGCAGTGCTCCTCAGACTTGTTAAATAGGGGCCAGTTCCCTGTCCCTCAGACTGTGGGAGGGCCGCACTATAGTAAAAACAAAAGCTCACACTGTCTCCGCCCCTCAGCCCATTTGCCATAACCGGGCAGCCGCATAACCGTCCTCAGTCCTCCACATCTGGCCCACTGGCCATAGTTTGAGAACCCCTGTTTTAAGGGTAGCTAGGTAAAGAGGTAGATAAGAGCATTGGGCTTGGAATCAGTATCAACTCATTTTCTTGAATTCAAATCTGGTCTCTGACACTTACTAGCTATGTGATCCTGAAAGAGTCACTTAACTCTGCTTCAGTTCCCCATCTGTCAAATGAGTTGGAGAAGGAAATGGCAAACCACTGCAGTATCTTTGCCAAGAAAAACTCCAAGCAGGATCCTGAACACCTGGACTCGATTGAACAACAGGTATTATTTATCTCCATTTTATTAATAAAGATCCAAAGCCTTAAGGAAGTATTGTGACATGCCCCAATTCAGACATATAGTAAGTGATGGTGCCCAGAACCAAACTTGGATGTTGTTACTCTAAATTCAGTACATTTTCCACAGCACTAGAGCTACCTGGGAAGATAGACTTCTGTTCTTTTGAGAGAACCAAGCTAAAATTGAAAGCCATTTGGAAATGCAGGTGGGCAGGTCCTAAACTCCAGCTTGATTCAAAGCCTAGTTTTGTTCCATGTCCAGAGCTAGAAGAACTCAGGGATCACAGTTTCTGAGAATCATGAGATCACAGATTAGAGGCAGAAGAAATCTCAGAGAGCCCAAGTTTTTCATTTTAGAAAAAAAGAAAACAGGTCTAGGGATGTTAAATGGCTAAGAATCAAAGAGGTAAACCTGGAGTGACCTCAGTGATTATCCAATCCCATCCATAGCTAAAAAGGAACCCTCAATGGAACATGCTGAAGATGCCATCACTTACTTCTGCCCTCTGAGACCAAGCTAGAAAAGACCAATGTCTCTCCATGTGAAAGTTCTTCAAATGTTAGAGACAACTAAGTGTTCTTTGCAGCAGAGTAAGAAGGGCAAGTTCTCAAAGCCCTTCACGTCATCCTGGTTGCCCCCCCTCCAACCAATCTCTAGCTGATGTCCTTTAAAAATTGTGGTGCCCAGAACTGAACATAATACCCTAGGTATGAGTACCATCAGATCATCACCTTACTATTGTTGGAAATCAAACCCCTCAAAGGCAGCCCGAGACTCAATTAGATAGCTCACTGTCTCTCCTCTCTCTCTCTTTCTCTCTCCTCTGTCTCTCTCTTTTCCTCTCTCTTTCTGTCTGTCTCTGTTAGTCTTTGTCTATCTCTCTGGGTTCTACATTAGATTGCTGAAATTTTGAGCCCATAGGTCACTAAAACCCAAGTGGGCCCCCAAGAGGAACCACTGTCTAACCAGGTTTCCTCCCTCATCTTTACCTCCCTCTATCTTTCTAGTGAGGCTGACTTTTTGAATCCAAATTGAAGATTTTACATTTATCCCTATTGAGTGTCACTTTATTAGCTTTGTCCCAATGTTCGGATATGTTGAGATCTTTAAAAATCTTGACTTTGTCATTCATCTCGTGTTAATCTCTCTCAACTTTGTGTCATTTTCATGTTTGATAAGTATGCTGTCTAGCCTTTTGTTCAAGGCAAAGATAAAAATATTGACAGTCCAGGGCTAAGCACGGGTCCCTGGGGTGCTCTATTGGAAACCTCCTTTGAAGCCGACATCAAACCGTTGACAAGTACTCTTTAGGTCTAGCCAATTAACCAGGTCTGAATTCACTTGCGTGTACATTCTTTTAGACCCAATCTTTCTATTTTTTACAAAAAAAAAAAAAATAGCACAAAGATGAAGGAATGGAAGCTAAGAAAGGGTAAAGAACATGCCAGCGGGCACATTTTGAATTAGTGGCAGAGCTAGGATTCAAACATAGTTCTCCTGACTTTTGAGTCTTGTGTTCTGGGCCAAAACTGGGGCTAGGAATTTTTTAACCAAATCCCCATTAAACATTTATAAAACGATTCCTATGTGGCAGATGCTGTACTAGGTGGCTGAGGATATGGAAACAAAAATGAGGAGTCTACGTTCTTTGGAGGAGACAACATACACGTTCATAAATATCTGCATCTAGACAAGCTAATTTGGAGGGTAGACACTAGCAGCTGTGGGTAGAATGAGTAGGATGGGGTAGGTTCAGGAAAGGACTTGCACTTTAAAAAGAGTTAGGAATATCAAGAAGTAAAGGAGGGAGTGACTTTCAGGGACAGAGAGCAAAAGTATGGGAACCAGAGACAGAGTTCTGTATTGGAGGAACAGTAGGGCCAAGTTTGCTAGGCCGTAGAATGTAGGGAATGATATATTATAAGAGTGGGGAGGTGGGTTGGGATTTCTAAATTGTGAAGGGTTTAAATGCTGATCAGTTTGCATCTGTTGCCCTGCCTAGTTTCACTTCCTCAGAACAAGATGCCCTTCCCAAAATAAGCTCATCGCCTCTAAATTCATCATGTTGCTAACTGAAATCTTGATGGACTCCACTTCCCTGAGCCTCCTCTCCCTCTGATTGCAGGGCTGAACTGCAGGGGACCAAATTCCTCCCAATGCTTTCCTTCATCAAGGGTCCTTACTTCACTTTGCTTCTGTTGCCTTGTTGGGCTTTAACTCCACAGAATAGAGAACTCTTAGTGTCCCATTCTCTGGCCCATCCTTGTTCTGTCTCCTTTTGCATGTTATCTCTCCCTTTAAGTAGTAAGCCTTTAGAGGGCAGGGGCTGCCTTTCTTGCTATCTATCTATCTATCTATCTATCTATCTATCTATCTATCTATCTATCTATTCATTTATTCATTCATTTGTTTATTTATCTATCTATTCATTCATTTTATTTACTTATTTATTCATCTGTTTATTTAACTATCCATTCATTTATTCATTCATTTGTTTGTTTATTTATTTATTGTATCTCTAGTGCTTAACTTAGTGCCAGGCACTTAGTAGGTGCTTAATAAACATTTGTTGGTTTAGATTGGATTTCAAATAAAGGAGTTTTCATTTGATCTTAGAAGCATTGAAAAGTCTCTGGAGTATGGGAGGGTAGGGTGAGACAAGACATGATCAGATGTGTGCTTCAGGAAATTTGAAAATTCTGATTTAGGGAAATTCAGTTAAATTGGAGTTGGTGGTGCAGAATACAAAATGATCATTCCTGTGAAGCAGGTGAAGCAGACTGCTAATAGAGTGGAGGTGGGGGACTGAAAAGAAGAGGGCACGTATTTACGTGATGCAAAAGATTATGAGACAAGTACTGAACTGAAGAGAGGGACAGATAGAGACAGAGGCAGACACACAAAAACTGAGACAAGCAGAGAAACAGAAACAGACAGAAAGACACACACACACACACACACACACACACACACACACACACACACACACACACACACACACACCTGGAGATAGCAAAAGGATTTGGATAGCTTGTCCAAAATTCTACACATTGCTTTTAAAACTGTCTAGTTTGTCTAGGCTTCTTCTCAACATTTCTTCTGTTCTCTTATGCATTACAAAAAGGTTACAATTGACTAATCCTTTCTGGAAGAGTGATTTATCATGGAGATGGGGATGGGAGGTACAAGGACTTGAATATGTCTTTTAGTAGAGGGTTGAAATACCTTTCCCATCCACCATGGAATACAAGCACTTCCTCTAAAGGATCATCTTGATTGCACCTACTTCAGACTTAAAGAATATGTGATTTTGTTGGCCTGGAGTTTTTCCCTAATTTCCACAAATTGCAGTGCATTATCCATCCCTCTCTTCCCACCCTTATGAAGAAGTCTGAATGACTCATTGGGGTCCAAAAAATTTCAAACATGAAACTTTTCCATGACAAGACATGAAATCTATCAATGTAAGAAGAAGTCCACTAATTATTTATTAAGTGTCTCTCATATATAAGAGAACATCACTCATTAATGTTAATTGATTCCCCACCCCAAAGGTAACCATGCATTAAAAAATATTGCATTAGCAGTTACTGTGTTAGAAACAAAGTTTATGCTTTCTCAATAAGAGGCAGAGTGGTTTCAAAAAAAGAGCAAACCTTCATCCACAGTCTTCAGCACTTTGAGCAGAACTGAGCAATGATCCTGAGATAGCTCATTCCAGCCTAGGAGGCACCTCATGTGTTCAAAAGGTTCTGGATCCCTCAACTGGTGCCATATATGTCTTCCTGCTGCCTTTACAAGACTTTTTGGAGTTAATGACTACTGCTGAGAGGATGAGCTAGCACCATTCCTTGGCTTTCCAGGAGAGGGGGACTTTGAGGGAGCTGCTTGTACAGACCAGAGAGAAGATGAAGGTCAAATGGGGTGTTTCCTCTTTTGATGTTTTAAGTATCAACTTCTTAGAAGAGAATAATAGGTATTATGAATTATTGCTTCATGCTTAAATCTTGGTCAATGAGTCTTTTTGTGTTTTTTGTTTGTTTGTTTTTATTTTTTTTTATTTTTTTGTGTGTGTGAGGAGGAAATAAATAGCTGCCTTATGATCTGATTTATGTTGTGCAATGAACACCCTGGAAAAACAGCAATGAATTTGGGGTCCAAAGACCTGGTTTCTAATCATATCTCTGCCATACCTTTGTAATCAAGATAGTCATTTTATTCTGCAGGCTTCAATTTCCTCATTTGTAACAATAGAGATTATGGATCTCTAAAGTCTTTTCCCATTTGGAATCTACAATTTTGTGATGCCCAAAGATAAGAGATCTCATAGTGGGAACCATAGTTCCATGGACCAGGAGATTTTGTGTGTGTGTGTGTGTGTGTGTGTGTGTGTGTGTGTGTGTGTATGTGTGTGTGTGTGTGTGTTTGCTGAGGAAATTGGGATTAAGTGACTTGCCTAGGGTCATACAGCTAGGGAGTATTAAGTGTCTGAGATTACATTAGATTAGAGTAGTGAGTCCTCCAGACTTCAGTACTGGTGCTCTATCCACTGCACCACCTAGTTGTCCCAAGGAGCTCTTTTCCATAAATAATGTAGTAGCCTATAAATAATGATTTGGAGCTAGGGAGAATGGAAACAAGAAGCCTTTTAGGTAATTCTGGTAATTCTGAGGAATACTCTAGGAGGGTTTTTTAAAAATTCACTTTCCCAGTGGTGAGGGGGGATTTTCATGGTGGAATGATAGAATGGATAGAGTCATGGATTCAGAGTCAATATTTGGATTTGAACCTTGACTTTGTGATTTATAAACTGTATAATCCTTGGCAAGTCACTTCGTTTATTTGGGCATCAGTTTCTTCATTCATAAAAGAGAAGAGATCAAAGTCAATGATCTCTAAGGTTCCTTCCCATTTTCTGTAGGATAACTCTTGGTCATTGGAGGAGGGAGAAGAAAACATGATCTCTTGGTCCTCTCCCAAGTATGAAACTCATGTCCTATCCCATGTTCAGTTTCTTAGAAGTAAGTGGGCAAGAGTGAATGTTAAAAACTACCTTTGCATTTATTTTTGAAAATAAAAAGCTATTATTATGAAAAAGAGAGAAGTAAGTGGGAAGTTAAGGGGTCTCCATCATGGGCCTTTCTTCCATTTCTAGGAGAGAAATTTTCAGGCTCAATTTAGAAAACTGAGAGCAAAGTAGCCCATCCATTTTCCTCATGTAGATTTCCTTAGTCATCCCTGAGCCAAACCAGATGCATTTAGCTCCTTTACTTTCTCCTAATAAATCAATTTCTCTAAGCCCTTCCTCTTTCCTTTGATTTTTTCCCTACAGTGAATCATCAATCTTGGGGACAGTGGGCGTAGATCCTCCCTGTGACCTTAGGCTTGAGTCATGCAGGACTCAAGCCAGAGAGGTGAGAGATTCAGCCATTTCTGTTCTTCCAATCCTCTTGGCTGAGATCACCTAACTTCCCCCATTCTACCTTTTTCTACTCCCACATGTTTCGGAGAACTATGTTTCAAAATATTCCTAGCTGGACAACTTTGTGAAGTAATCTGTGATTACTCCCATCTCTTGATGCACTCAGGCTTTGTCAGGGTAGAATTTTTCTTCTGCTTCCAGTAACATTTACTGCCAAACTCATCCCTTCTTTTCCATGTCCTGTCTTCCAGTGATCCTGGAAAGGGTGATATCCACTCAAAGAAATGAACCTCTAATGATGGGTTTTTCAGATCAGAGCACGATTAGTGAGCTTTTCCATGACAAGACATGAAATCTATCAATGTAAGAAGAAGTCCACTAATTATTTATTAAGTGTCTCTCATATATAAGAGAACATCACTCATTAATGTTAATTGATTCCCCCCCAAAGGTAACCATGCACGAAAAAATATTACATTAGCAGTTACTGTGTTAGGAACAAAGTTTATGCTTTCTCAATAAGAGGCAGAGTGGTGTGGTAAGATTTCTCCGCATTTGAAATCATAGGACCTTATTGGCCCTTTGGAGGACCAGCCCTCTATAGTCTAACCTGAAGCAGAAATACCTCTACAATGTCACTTAGAAGGGGTTTTCCAGCTTTTGCTTTAAGACCTCCAAGGGGGAAGCTGCCACCTGCTGAGACAGCATACCCCACTTTGGTATAGCCCTTGTTCGCAGGAAATTTTTTTTCATATTGATTTAAACTAGGACTCCTTGCAATTCTTCCTCCCTACCCCCTCCTAATTCTTTCCTCTAGGCAAGCAGAATAAGTCTAATCCCTTTTCCACATGACAGATTGTAGTGGGCCATCTGATTTGCTTCTTTGGGAATTGGATGAATTATTTTATAGCTAGGTTGGTGCTGGATTTGGTTATAATGTATTAATGACCAGATTGCAAAACAGCAATGACCAAGGTCTGTGGGGATATGTAGTTCAGCACTAGAAAGTCAGAGAATCAAAAGAAATAGAACATGGGGGCCCAGCCTGGAGTAGAAAAGAAATTGGAAATGGAGATGGGACATCAAATATCTATGGCTTTAATATTTAGGAGAATTATAGTACTCTAGAGCCAGAATAAATAGTGTCAGATCGAAGAGTGAGAGATTTAGGGAAAGAAGTCTCTATATCTATTTCAAACTCTGTTTTACAAAGGAGTATTCGGTGTCTCAGAGATGGAGAATGCCATGGATGGAGATGACATCCTATAGATCACACAGCTAGTAAATGTCAAGTAGGATCTGAACCCAGGTCTCTAGGAAACCATGTCCAGCACTGTCCACTACATTAACTGGAAGGGATTTTAGAAGATAGACTATTTGAGCTGGAAGGGACAACAGAATGAACAGAGAATGTTAGAATTGGGCAAGACTTTAGAAATGCAATGTTAGAACTTATTGAAAACCTTAAAAATAATTTAGTCCAACTCCCTGATTTTACAGTTGGGAAGATTCAACCTCAAGAGGTTAAGTGACTTTCCTGAAGAGCTACTAAGTGTTGGAACTTTGACTCTCAGGTTTTCACTCTCTAGGAGCCATGCTCCTTCCATTATGCCAAACTGTCTCCCAAAACATTGTTTGCAGGGTATTGCAGCCCCAGGAGATCTCTGGGGAGATAGTAAAAGTCCAGCCAGCAATCAACAATAAGCAAAAACTTTAATTAAAAAAAAGAACTTGTTGGGATTGCTGAATTTCTATTAATCATCTTTGATAAATCCTAAAGAACAAAAGAAAATGAGCACAGGCAACAAAAAGCCAGTGAGTTTAATTTCCATCACTAGCCTTTGGATACTAAAAGAACTTGTTGGAGGATGATTTCAGAGAAGTCTGGAGAGACTTCTCTGAACTGAAGCTCAGTGAAATGAGCAGGACCAAGAGATCATTATACATGGCAGCAACAAGATTATCCAATGATCAAGTCTGATGGAAGTGGCTCTTCAACAATGAGATCATTCTAACCCAGTTTATGAAGAGAGCCATCTATACCCAGAAAGAGGACTAAGGGAACTGAGTGTGGTTCACAACATAACATTTTCCTCTTTTTGTTGTGTTTTTTTTCCTTGCATTTTATTTTGCTTCTCTCACTTTTTTTTCTTGTGAGGCACAATAAATGTATAAGGATGTATACATATATTGGATTGAACATATTTCTACCATGTTTAACATATATTGGACTACTTGCCATCTAGGGGAGGGCATGGGAGAAGTAAGAGGGAAATTGGAACACAGGGTTTTGCAGGGGTTAATGTTGAGGAATTGCCCACTATTTTGAAAAATAAAAAGCTTTAATTAAAAAAAAAACAAAAACTTGTTGGGATTGCTGAGTTTCTATTAGTAATCTTTGATAAATCCTAAAGAACAGGGCAGCTAGGTGGCGCAGTGTATAGAGCACCAGCCTTGAATTCAGGAGGACCCGAGTTCAAGTCTGGTTTCAGACACTTAACACTTCCTAGCTGTGTGACCCTGGGCAAGTCACTTAACCCAGCCTCAGGGGGGGGAAAATAAATCCTAAAGAACAAAAGAAGGAGAGCAAAGGCAACAAAAGGCCAGTGAGTTTAATTTCCCTCACTAGCAAATTTCTTGAATAGATTAGGAAAGTCTATGAGTACTTAGAAAAAGCAAATGGTTATTGGCAATTGTCAACATGAAGTCATTATGATGAGTTGCTAATCAAAAAAACTTTTATTAAATTCCTTTCAGGACAATTAGGTGGCACAGAGAGCTTCACCTAGATTCATCTTCCTGAGTTCAAATATGGCCTCAGACACCTACCAGCTCTGTGACCCTGGGTGAGTTACTTTAAAATCCTGTTTGCCTCAATTTCTTCAATCTGTAAAATGATTTGGAGAAGGAAATGGCAAATCACAGCAATACGTTTGGGGTTTCATGACCCCAAATGGAGTCATGAAAAGTCAGACATGAGTGAAATGATTACACAATAAGAGAAAGAGGGAGACAGTGAGTGTGAGAATAGACTGGTGCAAAGGCCTAGATAGACCACCCTTACTTAATATAGACACAGCATTGGATTTTGGGAAGAATTTGACAAAGTCTTCCATACTGTCCTCATGGCCAAGTTGGAAAGATGGGCATGTGATGAAACGACAGTTATGTTACAACTAGAATGATCTCACAGTCAAAACTTTATTGTTCAGATGAGGAAAATGAGGTTTATGAAATCAAGTTGGAAGACATTCTCTTAAAGATCATCTAATCCCACCCTTTCATTTTACAGATGAGAGAATTGAAACTTGAAGAGGTAAAGTGACTTTCTCAGGATCATATAAATAGTAAGTGATAAAGCCAATATTTGAATCAAAAATCTCTGATTTTAAATTTCAACCCTCTTTCTATATTATTACTACATCCATAGGAGACATAATAGTATGGCAGAAAGAGCACTGTTACTGTAAGGTAGTGGTCTTCAAACTTTTAAAATAGGGGGCCAGTTCACTGTCCCTCAGACTGTTGGAGCCAGACTATAGTAAAAACAAAAGCTCACACTCTGTCTCCGCCCCTTAGCCCATTTGCCATAACCGGGGCAGCCGCATAAATGTCCTCAGCAGGCGCATCTGGCCCTCGGGCTGTAGTTTGAGAACCCCTGAGTAGGGAATACCTACTATGTACTATGCTAAGTACTTTGCAATTATTATCTCATTTGAAATTTGCAATAATTCTGGAAGGTGTGTTATTATCCCCATTTTACAGATGAGGAAACTGGGAGATCCTCCATGTTCTGTTCTAGCTCCAGAGCTATAATTCCATGATCCTACATCATGTAACTTCTTGGGGATTAAATTTCCTCATTTGTAAAATAAGGGAATTGGACCAGATAACCTCTATGGTTCCTTTCCAGCTCTAACTGCATGATGCTATGATCTTAAATCACTCAATATCTCAGGGATAAATTATAAAGTGAGAGGATCTCACAGTCTCTTCTGGCTCAATTTCTATGATCCTAATAATAATAACAAGCTAAAAATGCATGTATTTCTTTAATGTTTGCAAAATATTTTGCCTATATTGTCTCATGTGACCTTCACAACAGCTCTCTTAGGTAGATGGTTGTTGTTATATTTATTATTATCCCACTTTACAGATTAAGAAACTGAGATTGAAAAGGGTTAAATGACTTGCCCAGAGATACCAACTAGTAAACGTCTGATCAGGTCTAGTGCCCTATGCATTGCCTGTCAGATGGAGGACCACTAGTAAATATTTAAAATTGGATTTGAATCCAGGTCTTCTTAATTCCCAACTTCCTTCCATTCTGCCTCTCAGGTCCTCAGTTTCCTCATCTGTAAAAAGAAGGCCTAGACTGAATGATTTTTGGGAGCATCTCTCCCAGTTCTAAATTTTGTGAAATTATACCTTGAAGTGAAAGTCTCTAATATGCAACCTCTCCCTGGACCTGTCCGTGGTCCTGATCTGTTCAATGTCTTTTTTAGACACTTGCATGCAGACCTAGTTATCAAATTTGCAGCTGACACAAAGCAGAGAGATGAGCTGACATGTTGGATGATAGGACCAGGATGCAGAAAGGTCTGGACAAGCTGTAAAGATGGGTCAAGTCTAACAAGATCTAATTCAATAGGGAGAAACATAAAATCCTGCACTTTTGTGACTCCATTAAACTACGATGGAATTGGGAAAGGGGAGTGGAAGTGGGCTGGGCATCCCTTTATGTGCCAAATAGCTGAGGGATTTAATGGACTTCAGGATCATTGCTAATGTGATCCCCAACTAAATGAAGAGAATAGGGAAGTCACACTCCTGCCATCTTCTGCCCAAGCTGACCATGGCTAGATGACTGTGGTACATTTTGGGAACTGCATTATAGCTAGAGCTTTGACAGAGTAGAAAGAGCTGAGAGGAGGGCAACAGGGGACCAAGGGATAAAGGCAAAGGGGCCAAGCCCTTTAAGAACCATTTGAAGGAACTGGGGATGTTTATGATCAAAAAAAGAAGACAGAGAACTATCTTCAAGAGCTATAAGGGCTGTTACATAGAAGGCTGGGAAGGGAATAAGCTTTTATATAGCATATACTATATGCCAGACACTTTACAACTATTTCATTTCATCCTCATGATAACTTTGTAAGGTGGATGCTGTTATTAATGTCATTTTCAGTTGAAGAACCTGAAATAAACCAGAAGGTAAGTGATTTTCTAGGAAGTGTCTGAGGCTAGTTTTGAACTCAGGTTTTCCTGACTTCAGGTCCAGCACTTGTGCCAGTTAGCTGCCTCTAGAAGAAGGATCAGGATTATTCAGCTGAGCCTTAGGAACAATAGGCAGGAGTTAGAATGAGGAAGGTTTCAGTTTGAGGATTATGAAACTGCCTTTGGGTTTTAGACTAGCCTGGGTTCAAAGTGTCTCTGCCTCTTTCTATGTGACTTTGGGAGGGCTAAGGAAAATAATCTCCCCTAATCTTAGAGCTGTCCCAGCAATAAATAAGATAGTGAGCTCCCTGGCACTAATAGAGTACAACTGAAGTCTGCATCCCTATCCCAAACCCCAACTCCCATAATAGCTTTTATAGAGCCTATTCCTCTTGGTGGATAGTTGGGCTAGATGGCCTCCAAGAGTTCCTCCAACTCCAAGATTTGTAACATTCTGAGTCTAGAGGTGGCGGGGACCTTCACAGACATTTTGGTTCAATGCCTCATTTCATCACTCCCCTGGAGACTGAAGGCCAGGATTTACCAAAAGTTCCACAGGACTAAATAACAGGACCAGGATTGGAATTTGGGTCTTCCCATCTCATAGCTAGGTCTTTCCACCATACTACCCTACCTTTCTGGCATCTGTGATGTGCTTATGTTTTTCTTAGGTATTTTTTGACTACTTTCCACATGGGCAGATTCTATCTCATCCATTATACCTGGACTTTCAACAGCAAAGACTTAGTTAGTGAGAGTCCCCCTCTGGTGCCTAGGATGCAGCAAGAATCTTCTGTGCTTGGGCAACTCAGATTCTTATATTTGCTTGTATTTGGAGCCCCCTGCAGGCCAGAGAGAGAAATGTAGAGAAACAGGCAAGAAGAGGTGGGGGGACGCTGTGAGAGAGAGAGGAAAGGTAGTAGTGGGAGGTCAGAGGGAGCCCTGAGTAAGAGAGGGAGGCACAGGAGCAGAGAGAATGAAGGGGAGGATGGAAGCTCCTAAGCTCCCTGGCTCTAGCTCCCCCCCTACTCTCAGCTTATCTCACCTCTCCCTGGAGCACCTGGGGCATTGGGACCACATCTCCCCTTTTCAGGGGAGCTAGGTCAGATGGGAGTGACTCCAGAGCTGCATCCTGTAGGCAAAGTCAGCTCTGAGTCTTCAGAAGACCACCCCCTCTAGGATCCCCTTTCCCCTCTGGACACCAGTTTCTTTTATGGAAAATCCATAAACAGGATGTCTCCTGGTTCATAGCCTATGGTGGGCACAGGAAGATAGAGCACAGACCTGGAAAGGCTTTCACTCTCCAGACAAATAGTAGCAGTGTCTTCACTTTTGCTTTGGCACAGACCACCCTCTGAAACTCTCTGAAGGGCTACTGCCCAGTAGATATCATGGACACGGGGCAGAGCCCCCAAAGGTCCATGTTAGCAGGTTGGAGGTTGGCTTTGCCCCAATAGAGAAGGGAAGAAGTGCACACTAACACAGGCAGGCTTAGAGTCAGGAAGTTCTGGGTTCAAATCTAGCCTCTGACATATATTGGCTCAGTGATTTTAGGCAAGTCACTTAAACCTCTTGAATTTGAATGAATTTGAATAGGAGGGGGCAGCTAGATGGCACAGTGGATAGAACACCAGCCTTGAATTCAGGAGGACCCGAGTTCAAATCTGGTCTCAGACACTTAAGTCCTAGCTGTGTGACCCTGGGCAAGTCACTTAACCCCAGCCTCAGGGGGAAAAAAAAGAATTTGAATAGGAGTCTGGGGGAAGGAGTTTCCTCACCTGGTGTTCACTGATCTAATTCATCTACTTGCCTTTCTCTGCACTCAGTGCATAAAACAGTTGCATGAGGACTTTTCCAATTTGGGAGCCCATGGAAGGGTTTTGGAGGAGATGACATTTGAGTTGGATTTTAGGAGTTAAAGCTATAATGAAGATACAGTGACTGGGGCGTTTTCTTAGGGTTTTAAATTTAGATGGTGTTGATGACACTTGCTGGAATGTATTCCTTCCATGACCCATTTTGATCCTCACAATTTCCTCTACTCCAGGAAATCATCACCAGTATCTCTACTTTCTCCCCATGGAATAGCATGCTAACTTTGCTCTTCAACCAGCCTTCATTCTACTGGGACAAAAATTCCAAACTACAGTTCTAAAATTCAAGAGGGAAGGTGTGCAAGAGAGGCTTCCCAGGGCTAGGGGACAGTCTTAGCAAAGGTATGATGGTGGGAAATAAATTATAGTAGGCATAGCAGGATTTTTTCCCTCGTTGACGGTGTGACCTTACTTGAGTCATTGCTCCAAAATGGATGTCAGGTTCATTATTTGTAAAATGGAAGAGAATATTTGCCCTGCTCACTTCACAGTAGATCAATAGAGATAATATATGAAAAAATAATTGATAAATAATACATATTCTTCCTTATATGATTACTATTATAAGTGACAATAATAATCCCTTTCTCCCCCTAAGTCTTCAATCTTCCAGAGAGTCCCTGCTGTCTTTCTCCTGCTTGCTTTACCCAGCCTGGCTGGCCTAGGGAGTCCTCTAATAGAAGGAGGTCCCAGTTTCCTTTCCTTGGAAGTCTCTCCCAGGAACTGACTCCTTAAGATCCCGGGGAAGGGAGTAAACATTTCTTTGATTAGCTTTTTAGGATCTTTATTCTCTCAATCTTTTTCTTATGCTTAGGAAGACTTCTCTAGTCCCTGTTCCTCTGTGGAATTCCCATTCTACCTTTCTGCCATCTCTTCTAGAAGCCTTCACCATCACCTTCCTGTCTTGACCTCCCCTCTCTCAGGTCCATAATGGTTTTTTCCACCTTGAACCTCACATAGCACCTCTTAAAGATATTTATAGGATATTTAAAGCTGAAAGGGACCAGAGACCATCTAGTATAACTCTTCAATTTACTTAGGGAGAAACTGAGGCTTGAAAATTTGAGAAAAATCACACTGGTAGTAAAGCATCAGTCTTCTATGTACTTATATAGGTGTCTGATACATGTACATATTATCTCTCTCATTAGAAGGTGAATTCTAGAATATGAGAGAAGGGAGGTTTTGTCTTTGTGTCCTGTGATTTATACAGTATTCCCTAATAATAAGAAAGCATCGTGAGGGAAAGAAGAGTTCCATTTCCATCTTTGCATTCACAGCCTCTAGAGTGGTATCTCGCACATAGTAGGTACTTACCAAAATGCTTGTTGATTGATTTGCACCTGAGGACTTTGACTAAATCCATTACTTCTCTCACTGGACAATGCTGCCTTTTAAACTTGTTGGATTATTGATATGACATCTCATGGAATACTTATTTCTCCTTCTGCACGTCTCCACCTCTTACTGGACTCTAGAACCTATGAGGATAAGCCCATGTCTTATCCAAGCTCAATATGTTCTCCCGACAACTAGTTCACAGCTTTACATAAGTTAGCTTTTTAATCTATGTTAGTTGAACTGAGATTTCTGTACCAATTTACAGTTTCCAGTTTCCAAAGTGCTTTCCTCATCTACCTCTGTGAGGCAGAGGGTCGAGTGTGATTTGTCCTTAAAAAAAAAATCCCCATTCTGCAAACTATGCTTTGTCTTCAGTTTTTGCTGGCTGTGTCCAGATGGAGGCTGGCAGTCCACTTCGAACGTCAACTTTTGGGGAGGGGATGTCCTATTCTTTTTCCTTTTCTTACATCTCAGATACACAGGATGGAACATCAGAATGTCTGTTCCCATTTCTTGACCTTGACTGCAAGGCCCCTCAAAGGCAGAGGAGCCGGATGTGTATCTCAAGTCTTTCTGTGGGCCCTTCAGATGGGGAGGGGAAAATCAGGGTGGAGCTGCTGATCATGGTGGGGGCTGAGCCCTGACTATATGCAGAAACGTGGTCATAGGCATATATAAGATTATAGTCCTTAAACTAAAAAGGGACCTCGGGAATTATTTGATCCATTTCCCTCATATATTCAGGGAGATCAATTAATTTGTCCAATATCACGTGGACAGAAAATATCAGAAATGGCATTAAAGGTGGAGCTCTTCCAAAAGGACTCCCTATCCAATGAAATGCACCTCTCTGATTGCTCTGTCCCAGTTGCTATATATTTTGTTCTCAAAACCTCATGGATATTCCTAAGTGCTCCTAAGAACCCGGTTTGGGGCTTACCCTGCTTACCCAGTTCTAGTCTGTTATTTGCCATAGATCCCCAAAGAGAAGATAGACTAGAGAAGGGGGATTGGGATACAGATTTATCAACCTCTTCAGGCCAATGAGTGTCCAGTAGATTCTATCATGGCCTTGTTGGTCCAAGAAGATCCAAGGCTAAGGAAGGGAAGACTGACTCCCACTACACTGTGGCTTTTTCCCCTTGATTTCCCACTTATCTTTCCATTTCTGCTTCTACTCTTTTCATCCTCAGTGGAGCCTATGGGAAGGTGGGATGGGCGAGGCTGAGGTAGGAGAGGGTCCTACACAGGATGAGGGTGAGGTTGTTATTTCTGTTGTAATCACAGGTCACTTCAACCCTCAAAGAACAAACTGGCAACCCAATGGTTGCTCATTGTTTGCTGGCGATTTTCTTCTTTTTAGCAGAGAGTAGGTCATAGAATGGAACACTGGTGATGCTGGCCCTGGAAAGTGAAAGAAAGACAAGAAAAGAGCCTTCAGAGCTGGGAGTGGAAGAAGATGTTTTATCAGAAAGACCCAAGATCAGCAAAGTCAGAACATCCCAGGTCTCAGGATGGAAGAGCCCTGAGGTGCCACTGGCCCAATAGCCTCCTTTTTATCAAGAATAAAATGAGGCACGGAGAATTTATGTGATTTGCCTAAGGTTACAAATGGCAGGATGGGCTTTAAAACCAGGTTGACTAATTCCAAATTCAGTGCTCCTTGCATTTTATATTGTTGTTGTCCACTTATAACAGTCATGTCCCAACTCTTCATGACCCCATTTGGGTTTTTTTTTTTTTTGGTAAAACATTGGAATAGTTTTGCCATTTCCTTCTCCACATCATTTTATAGATGAGTAAACTGAGGCAAACTTCCCCAGAGTCACACAGCTAGTAAGGGTCTGAGGCCAAATCTAAACTCAGGAAGATGGGTCTCCCTGGCTCCAGGCTTGGCCCTCTATCCACTGAGCCACATAGCTACCCATTATACCATACTGGGTTCTTAACTTAGGGATTTTTTTTCTGAGACAATTGGGGTTTAAGTGACTTGTCCAGGGTCACACAGGTAGGAAGTATTAAGTATCTGAGGCCGGATTTGAACTCAGGTTCTCCTGACTTCAGGGCCAGTGCTCTCTCTACTGTACCATCTAGCTGTCCCTAAATTGGGATTTTGAGAAAGAAGAAAAATTGTCATGTTTGATGGTAGGTGAGTGTCCAGAATTGCCCAGTCTGGTCTTCTCCTAACTCTGAGGAACCTCTATGAAGATTGGGCAAGTGGAGAGAGGTCAAACTCTGAAGAACCAAATAGGGAGAAACCTGCTCCAGCACCACTCCTCCCACAACCTCAACCCTTCTCTCCTCTGCCCTTACCGTATGGCCTTAATCCACTCATCCCTTTCTTCAGGGCTCGAGGCAGAGATCTTGTAGGACTGGTGCTTCCCTTCTACAACCTTCCCATCCCCGTCTGTCTTGCATGCTTTGATCTTCTGGCCTTTACAGTTGGGGTTATAGAGCTCCAGGCAAAACTGAAAGGAAGAGAGGGGAAAGGGTGAGTTCAAAAGGAGCTGGGTGGAGAGCTCCCTAACACTGGACATCTTTAAGAAGCTGGATGGTCAAATGATGGGACCAGTCCCAGATGAAGTCAATTCAACAAGCATTTATTAGCTTATTATTATTATTAGGTAGAATGACCTAGAGAGGCTTTTTTTTCCTATACCTCCCTTGGTTTACAAAGAAGGAAACAGAAATTCATCAACCTGAAGTAGCTGATTGAGGTTACATGGATAAATAAATACCAGAAGCAGAATTTGAATCCTGGCCCTCGGATGTCTAGAAGCAATCATTTCCCTACTTTTCCATGGTGTCTCCTTGGATTTACCATTTACCAGACTCTGGTAGAATAGATAGATAGAAGTCAAATATTTCCCGCTCTCAAAAAGTTAAATCTACTGGGAGGGGGGAAGGTTTAGGGGATAATATGCATATATGTATGTGCATATATATATATATATATATATTTTATATGTATATATATAATGTGTGTACATACATATATATGGTGGTTATATGCACAAATATATATAAATGTATATAGTAAATATGTATATAGTGTATATAATATATATACCTATATATATGTATATAGTATATAGTGAATATATTATATATTGTGTATATATAGTGATTATATATAGTGTGTTTATATATATAGTGAATATGAAAGAATATGTGGTGAATATATTATATATACTATGCATATATAGTGAAAATATAGAAATATATACTGAAAATATGGAAATATAGTGAATACATTATATATTATGTATATATAGTGAATACATAGGAATATACAATAAATACAAACATATAATGTATATATAATGAGTATAAATGAACATACAGTGAATATGTTCTATATGTATACATGATTAATATATCATATGTAATATGTATATATTGTGAATATAAGCAAATATAAATTATATATTCACTTCTCTATCGTTCTTGAACCTCCCCATCACCAGGATATTGTGTTCAAAAGTATACAAAGGGAGATACAAAGTAATTTCCCATAAAGAGGGAGAGCTGCAATGACTAGGGAGTAGGGATCAAGATAAGTCTCACAAAAGACGTGTCATCTGAGCTGTCCTTGAAGGGAGCCAGGGAGTCTCAGCTTTCCGAGCCAGAAGACGGGGTATACAAAGGCATGAAACATGGAGATGGAAGCAATAGTCTACTCTGACTACCACTGTTCTGGCTGTCCCCCTGGCATTGGGAGCCAGCATCTCACCATGATATTATCCAATCAGGTTGCTGAGAATGGTTCTGAATGCTGATGCCATTTTATCTGAGGCCGGGGGCTCTTAAGCTCTTCAGTGTCATATTCCCTGTGGGCAGTCAGTCTGATGAAGCCTATGCCCCCTTCTCAGAATCACATTTTTTAATGAATAAAATAAAATATAGATGACTATAAAGGAAACCAATTCTATTGAAATAAAATTATCTTTTTAAAAAAAAATTCATAGACTTCAGGTTAAGATCCTCTGGGCTATATGACCTTTAAGTTCAAGATATTCCAGCAAGATTCTAAGAGGAAGTGGAGGCTTTAGGTTTAAATAACTTTTTCAGAATATTTGGCAATAAAGCTTATTAGGGATGGAGGTAGGAAGAACCAGAAAGCTTTGTTTTAAATGTTTAATATTATAATGTTCATAGGTATGTGGTAAAGAATCATTGGGGAGGGGAAGGAGAAAGAAAAACAAAGAAAGAAACAGAGAGACAGACAGAAACAGAGACAAAGAGACAGAGAAAGATAGCGAGCGAGAGAGACAGACAGAGAGACAGAAACAGATAGAGACAGAGATAGAGAAAGATACACACAGAGACAGAGACAGAGAAACAGAAACAGATAGAGATAGAGAAAGATACAGAGACAAAGAGAGACAGAAACAAAGAGAGACATAGAGAAAGATACACACAGAGACAGAGACAGAGAGAGAAAGACACAGAGAGACAGAGAGGAAGGGAGGGAGGGAGAAGGAAGAAGGAAGGGAGAGGAAGGGAGAGAGGGAGGAAGGAAAGAGAGGGAATAATTACAGAGAAATGAGAAAGAGAGGGTAGCAAGGTCTTGGAGGAAGCTGGAGGCAAGATTTTGAAAATCAAATTAAAAAAACAGCCAAAAAATAAAGATGAAATGAAAAAATGAGTTTGGGAAAATTTTAGAAAACTAGAAAGGGATTTATTAAATAATTCTTCTAAAAAACTTGCTTCCTTTTTCAGCATCTCCAAACCTACCGGTTTTTTGGGGTCATCCACCTTTTGGACACAGAGATTCTCCAATGGGATGATGCCTCGGGGCTCCTTATCCTGGAAAAGAAAGCAAGAATATTCTTGCTCAGGCTGTTGGTACCACTAATACTAGTAGACAGGAAGTTTGATCTTGTCCTTGGTCATGGTGGAATCTTTTGCAAGAACAGAAGAAACTAGGTGAGAGAATTAGTGGGCTGAAAAGATAGGAAAGGTTCTTCCCCTCCCCCAACATTCCCTCCTTTTTCCTTTTGCCTTAGATGGACAGTTGGAGGATCATAAACTGAGAGATAGAAGTCTACTGTAGAGACCATCAAACCCAACCCCCTTATTTTATAAATGAATAAACTGAGGCAGACAGAAGTGAAGGGATTTGTCCAAATTCATTCCCACAGTTAGTAAGTATGAGAGGTAGGATTTGAATGCAGGTTTTCTGGATTCCAAATCCAGTTCCTTATTCATGCTACTTCTTGGATATGCAGTAATGTAATCAACTGTACTATGGTTATTGGAAAGGTGTGCCATTCAATTGCTTTATGGTTCCTATCCTTGGAACTCATCACACAAAAAATTCCCCTTCCTTGGTCATCACTCCCTATTATGTATCATTTTTCCCAATTAGAAAGTAAGCCTTTTGAGGAAAGAGAATGTTTAGCCTTTATTTTGATGTCCCCAGCACCTGGCAAATAAAAGGCACCTAATAAATGCTTTTATTGATTAACATGTAGAGATATTGTCCCATAATTGCATCAACATTCTGGAGGCAAGGGATTATCTAATTTTTTAAATTGCATCTTCTGGACCTGACGCAGTGTCTGGAATATGTAGCTGCTAATAAATATAGTTTTAAAATTAACTACTTGAATAATTAATTCCCTAAAGTTGTGCAGAAGAATATGAAAGGGATATTAGTTAAACTCTTTAGCCTTTCAGTTGAGAGGCACAGTGGAGGAGGGGATAGAATGCTGACTCTGAGACTGGCTAGTCTTACAGTCAGTCCCACCTCTGACATTTTACTGGCTGTGTGACCTTAAGCTAGTCACTTCTCTGATCCTCAGTTTGCTTATCTATAGAAGATGAATTAATGTTGTAAATACTGTAATACTAATGTAGCCAGCACCTACTTAGCAGAATTAAGAGATGATATAGTTAAGATTCTTTGGAAATCTAAAATTTCAGTTAATTTACATCCTCCCCAGCCACCCAACTGAGTTATTTCCTGGGTTCAATAGTGAGTCAGCTTAAAGACAGATAGAAACTCTAGTGCCCATCCCATTGCCTATCTCCTCCATCTCCTGGTGGCTCCTCCCATCCATCTGACTATGTCTCCATTTCCTTTGTGAGATTCTCATCTTTGTCGTGCTCATTCTCTATGGGTACCCTTCAAGGTTCTGCCTTCCCCCTTTTATTCTTTGTTATTCATTGATTTCATCTGCACCCAGGGATTCATTTATTATCATCTTATACAGATGAGTCCCTGATCTCTGTATCCGGCTCTCTTCTGAACCCCTAATTACTTTTCTTTCCATTTCAAACCATCCTCTACCCAGCTGCCAAGGTGATTTTTTAAAAAAAGAATTAAGCCTGACCTAATTTCCATGATTTCCTCCTTTCCCAATGAACTCTTCCAAGATCAAGTAGAATGTCCTTGATCTGGCGTTTAAAGTTTTTCACACCTATGCCCCTTCCTGCCTTTACTTCCCTCTGTGGATCCTGGGGATCAGCTATACATCTGCCTCTGACTGGCACCAGGATGAAATCGCCAGATGCCATCATGGTTGAGGGAAAAGGCTCTGGCTGAAAGCCTTGACTTAACCAATAGGTGAAGACCCTACCGTGGTGAACTCAAAGTAGTAGAGGCAGTTATCGGTCAGGATGAACCAACGGCGTTTCCAGGTCTTTACTCTGCCACCTGGAGAGAAGACAAAAGTCAGATGAGATGGTTGGCAGTCATAAAAGCTCCTGCTACTCCTGGGGGGAAAAAGGAACTGGCTTTGGAGAACCTTCTCCTCTGCCAAAAGGCCAAGCCCTAGACTTTTGGAACTTCTCTGGACTTCAGCCCCTAATGGCTTCCCACAACCTGCCAGCACTTCCCCAGAGTCCTTATTCAGCCCCACTCTGAGGGACCCAGGCTTCGGGCTGAATCTTACTGCACCCAGTTCTTCCCCAGGGAAGGGAGGTGAGAGAGCCTAGGGAGACAGAGGAGAGCAAAAAGGAGACTATGACCACCCCAGCCTGACACAGGATGCTTCTATAGGCTCTCTCTTCCTCCTGCTCATCCCCTTCCTTTTCTTCTCAGAGAGTTCCTCTCTCCCCTTTTCTTCTCTTTCTCCTCTCCATTCATTTGTTCTTTTCTATCACCTCCTCCTTTCTGATCTGTCTAACCTTTCCTTTTATTCTTGGATTGTCCTCTCCCTAAATTTCCTCTCCTCAGCTTTCCTTCTTCCCTCCCCACTTTCTCTTTTCACTTTCACTTTCTCTCTCTCTCTCTCTCTCTCTCTCTCTCTCTCTCTCTCTCTCTCATCCCTTTTCTTCCCTTTAACTCATTTCTTCCTCTCCTCTTTCTTCTCCCCTTTTTTCTTCTACTTACTCTCCCTCTTTTGTATCTTTATCTTTTTCTTTTCTATTCCTCCTTCTCCTTCCTTTTCCTCTCTTCCCCTCATCTTTTTTCTCTATTCTCTCTTTCTTCTCCTCCCCTTTCCCCTTTAATCTTTCTTTTCTCTGTCTTTCTTGCTGTTTCTCTTCTCTTTCTTTGTCTCTTTCTTTTCTCTCTCCTCTCTTCCCTCTCATTCTGCCCCTCTCTGTGTATCTCTCTCTCCCCTGTCTTCTTCCCCTCTCTGTTTTTTATCTCTTCCTTTCCCTCCCTTTTCATTACTTTCTCCCTTTCCTTTTCTTTCTTCTCCCCTTTTTTCCTTATACTTACCCTCCTTCTCTTGCATCTTTTTCTTTTCTATTTCTCCTCCTTCCTTTTTATCTCTTCTCATCTTTTTCTCTCTTCTCTGTTTTCTATTCCTTCTTCTTCCCTTTCCCCTTTATTCTTTCTTTTCTCTGCCTCTCCCTTTTCTCTTCTTTCTCCTTTTCTCCTCTCTTCTTCTCTCCTTTCTCCATTACCTTTTCTTCTTTGCTTCTCTCTCTATTTTTTCTTCTTTTTCTTCTTCTTCTACTTTGTCTCATTTCCTGTTTTCCTTCTCCTCTTTCCTGACACTATTCTTTCTTACTTCCCTCTTTCTCCTTTCTTCCACTTTTCCTTCTTCCTCTATTTCCCTCATCTTTTCCACTTCTTCTCTCTCTTCTTCTCACTATTTTCCTCTTTCTTACATTTCTTTTCCCTTTACCCCCACGCCTACCTACAGAACCAGCAAAAACAAAACCACATCACACCTACACAAATACACAGACTAATACACACTGTGTGCTCGGCGGCTCCACTGTAGATTAATTTGAAGTTGAGCTCCAATTATTTCTCACTCCCCCTACTACTTTTTTCTTATCTTTCTCAGACCCCAGGCTTCTGCTCTAGCCAGCCGTCCCCACTTTCCTCTGAACCCAAAGTGTTACTCAGAAGCTGCTAAGGAATGATGCATGGAAGTCAGCCTACACTGAGCTTCCTATGGCTGTGGTTACCTCTCTGGTCACTGAGGCTAAGCCGGAAAGCCCCTTACCAGCCCATGGTATGATGACATTTATTTGCTACAAAGAGCAGCTTTGGTTTCATAAACAAGTCAACTTTTAAAGACAAATTCAGATGAAAGAGGGACACCTTCCCCATGCACCCAGTATATTTCAGCTGTAGACCCTAATATATCATGAAACTGCTGCTAGGACTTTGAAGTCAGGAGCAGAATGGAGAATGCTGGAGAGAACCTCATTGGGAGGCAGTGGTTTCTAAATTTCAGTGCCCTAGATCAAAGCTCCAATAACCTCTCCTTAGTTGTGGCTCTGCTATAGACTCTTAAAGAAACTTTGCTTCTTAATCTTTTGTTCTTTAGGAAAACTCTTTCAACCAGTCATTTACACTTTAGTAAGAATTTAATAGGACAGCTAGTTGGTGCCAGGGCTGGAATCAGAAAGACCAAATTTGGCTTTAGATACTTACTAGTCTCTTAACCCTATTCATCTCACTTCCTCATTAGTAAAATGAGTGGAGAAGGAAATGGCAAACTACTCTAGTGTCTCTGCCAACCTGAAAACTCTGACTCCACAAGAATTGAATATTCTATCCTTATCTCATCCTTCAGGAAACATTCATTGATTTCTCAGGACAACAGTGATGACTTCCTTCAGACCTTACAGAATATTCCATTCCATGATTCAATGGACCAATTAGGTAGTAACAGTTATTTTCATTGGTATCTTATCCCTTTCTGGTTCTTAAACTCTGAGACTATCTATAGTACCACAGGTTTATGAACCTTGGAGATCATTTAGTCCAATCATCTCATTTTAGAGATAGTAAAGATTTTAGAAATCAGAGAAGTAAGTGACTTGCCCAGATCATACGGAGGACAGGCAGGATGGGAACTCAATTCAGAGCAAGTGTTCTTTCTGTTTTTATCCCAATCCTCTAGGGGATATGTCATGTTTCAAACTTATGCCTTCCTGGCATAGAACATAGCACTCTATGAGGAAGATTTAAATCAAATGTGATTGGAAAATTCCCTCGGACTCTCCCTAGACCAGAGCTCTACAGCAGGTGGAGACCTCAGAAGTCATCTAGTCACCCCATCATCTTACAGGGGAACAAACTAGTCCCAGAAAACTAATGTGAAGTGCTTAAGGTCACACAGGAGTAGGATTTGAACCCAGGTCCTCAGACACCAGAGCCTTTTTCTATTGTACCACACTGCCTTGAGCCAAGCTTGGGGGGGACGGTACTTGCAGGTGTTTGATTGGATGTGGAAGGGGCATTGGAGATCCAAAATAGGAGGAGTAAGGGGAGGGCATTGCTCTCACCCAGTTTGAGGAGCCAGCCTTCCCGGTCTGGATTGAAGAAGGTGTGAGTAAGGTCATTCCCATCGTCCTCTGGGATGGAGAAGGGCTCACTCTTAATGCTGTCAAAGAGATTCTGCTCCGGGGGAGAGAAGAGAGAGAGGAGCATGACAGTGTTTCAGTTCTAACTGGAGAAGGCCTAGAAGCAGGACTTGGGCTGCCTTGGGGGATTTAAGGGCTCCTCAGGAACTTTTGGTTGGCCTATAAGATGATAAGGATCATGAAATGTCAGATCTGGGAGGGGGCTTAGAACAGGGGACGTCAGAGCTGGGAGGAAGCTTAGAACAGAAGATGTCAGAGCTGAGAGGGATCTTAGAACAGGGGATGTAAGAACAGGGGATGTCAGGGCTGGGAGGGAGCTTAGGACAGGGGATGTCAGAGCTGGGAGGGAGCTTAGAACAGGGGATGTCAGAGCTGGGAGGGATCTTAGAACAGGGGACGTCAGAGCTGGGAGGAAGCTTAGAACAGAAGATGTCAGAGCTGGGAGGGATCTTAGAACAGGGGATGTCAGAACAGGGGATGTCAGGGCTGGGAGGGAGCTTAGAACAGGGGATGTCAGGGCTGGGAGGAAGCTTAGAACAGAAGATGTCAGAGCTGGGAGGGATCTTAGAACAGGGGATGTCAGAGCTGGGAGGAAGCTTAGAACAGAAGATGTCAGAGCTGGGAGGGATCTTAGAACAGGGGATGTCAGAACAGGGGATGTCAGGGCTGGGAGGGAGCTTAGAACAGGGGATGTCAGGGCTGGGAGGGAGCTTAGGACAGGGGATGTCAGGGCTGGGAGGAAGCTTAGAACAGGAGATGTAAGGGCTGGGAGGAAGCTTAGAGCAGGAGATGTCAGAGCTGGGAGGGATCTTAGAACAGGGGACGTCAGAGCTGGGAGGAAGCTTAGAACAGAAGATGTCAGAGCTGGGAGGGATCTTAGAACAGGGGATGTCAGAACAGGGGATGTCAGGGCTGGGAGGGAGCTTAGAACAGGGGATGTCAGGGCTGGGAGGGAGCTTAGGACAGGGGATGTCAGGGCTGGGAGGGAGCTTAGAACAGGAGATGTAAGGGCTGGGAGGAAGCTTAGAGCAGGAGATGTCAGAGCTGGGAGGGATCTTAGAACAGGGGATGTCAGAGCTGGGAGGTAGCTTAGAACAGGGGATGTCAGAGCTGGGCAGGAGCTTAGAACAAGGGATGTCAGGGCTGGGAGGGAGCTTAGAACAGGGAAAATCAAAGCTGGGAGGGGGCTTAGAACATGGAATGACAGAGCTGGGAGGGATCTGAGTAATCATGCAGCCTATCTTCCCATCATTTCACACATGATGAAACAGCCCCAGAGACAAACTTTACACAAGTGCTTAGTGGAAGAACTGGCCCTAGATCCCATTCCTCCACTTTCTATCCCTCTGCTTCCAAGCCCTCATCAGCCAGGGTTTGTGTGAAGTTCAAGGTACAGAACAATAAATGAATGCTGTTATTATGCTGATCCTTAAAGAGATAAAGGTTTGCTGGCTTAGGTGGGTTTCAGGGGCAGATGGGGCTCAGCAGAGGCTTAGGAAGGCTGAGGCTTTCAAAGACTGCCAGATCCCTGAATTCAGTCCTAGAGGCCAGAAAATGAAATCCGGCTTCTGTTTACAGGGGTTTCAGCCCTGCTGTCACCCACACAGGCCGAGCAGCTGGAAGCTGCCCTCCCAGAACCGAGCTGCTGACATTCCCACGTGGCCAGCTGCCTGTTTGTCCAGGGCTCTGCCTCAGGAAAGCAATCTCAGCACCTCTAATGCTAGATAAATATTTGGAAGAGACCTGGGGCATGCAGGTTTGGAGGGTTTTTCCCAGAAAGCCACGGGAAAACACAGATGTTTCTGTGGTCAGTTTATCATGATTCTCCTCCTACTCTGGGGAACCATTTCCTGCATTCTATAAGCATGCCCCACATCCCGCCTCACTGCTCCCCTGCCCCAGCTGCCCACCTCCAGGGTTCTGTTTTGAGCTTGTCAGATGGATCTATGCTGGAGAGGTGGGGGTGGGGCTTGATCCTAACTGGTAGAGTGGGTCCTGGGCACCAGCTTGGGCGTACCTTCAAATCTGCTGGATCACTAAATCTGCCCTCTCTTTGACTCTCGATTCCTAAGCTATACCATGAAGGGATTAGACCCTCCAGCTCTGACACAGTCCTAGCATTCCCTATTTTAAGGGCCCATCCAGCTCTGACATTTCCTGTTCTGGGGTCCCTTCCAGATCCATTTTCTAGGCTCCTTTGTATACTAGGTTTAAAATTCAGTGATATTATCATAAGGGACAAACCAGGGTCTATATGGAGGCAGACACTTATATATTCCTCTCCCCTACCCTCTTCTCTGACTCACCTCTCCGCCTTCTCCCCCGTCTCCCTTTCTACCTAAGACACAAGGTAGCAGTCTAAAAGCTGTTGTTTATTGAGAACTAGATGCGAATTCTTTCGTTGCCTTCCCTGCAAGGTGGAAGGGCCATGAGGAGGAGGAGGGGAGGGTAAAGAGTCACAAATAGCTTCATGGCACCAGCTTACTTTCATTTCCTCATGGAGATGGAAAGATGGAAGTAGCTGGGGCGTCAGCAAGGCAGGGGGCAGAAGAATTCGTAGAATGGAAATTCACCAGTGAAGACGTCAGGGAGGGTGGAAAAGAACTGGGTGTGCAGGGTTACTTATGGTGGCTCTGGGGCCTGGAGACCTGGGGTCTAGGTTTCCTGCTTCTACTAACTGCCCCTATAACTTTAGAAAAATCCCTTCCCCTCTAAGGGGTCTCCATTGCTCCAAGTATAAAATTGAGAGAAATAATCTGGATGGTTTCTAGAGATCTTCTTCCCAGCTCTGACATCTGCTATTCTAAGCTCCCTCCCAGCACTGACATTCCCTGTTCTAAGCCCCCTCCCAGCTCTGACAGCCCCTGTTCTAAGCTTCCTCCCAGCTCTGACATCCCCCATTCTAAGCTCCCTCCCAGCTCTGACATCCCCTGTTCTAAGCTCCCTCCTGGCTCTGACAGCCCCTGTTCTAAGCTCCCTCCCTGCTCTGACATCCCCCATTCTAAGCTCCCTCCCAGCTCTGACACCCTCTGTTCTAAGCTCCCTCCCAGCTCTGACATCCTCTTTTCTAGGCTCCCTCCCAGCTCTGACATCCTCTGTTCTAGCCTCCCTCCCAGCTCTGACATCCCCTGTTCTAAGCTCCCTCCCAGCTCTGACACCCTCTGTTCTAAGCTCCTCCCAGCCCTGACATCCCCTGTTCTAAGCTCCCTCCCAGCCCTGACATCCCCTGTTCTAAGCTCCCTCCCAGCCCTGACATCCCCTGTTCTAAGCTCCCTTCCAGCTCTGATGTCCCCTGTTCTAAGCTTCCTTCTAACAAAAAATCCCAGGATTCTTTGAGGCAGGTCCCTGCTGGGGTTCTTTGCTACCACAAGGGAGGGAGATGGTCACAATGGCAAAGACAATGGGTTCATTTCCCTTTCCCTTTACTAACAATTCCTTCTGCACCATCTTGTTGGCTCCTCACCATAACCCCATGACTCAGACAATGCCCAGAAAAGGCCAAGAACACACAGCTAACATATGACTGTGGGCAGGAGTCCGGCTAATATCCATATTTCCTGTTCCAAGGCCTGGAACTTTTCCCCAGAGGGATCCTGAAAATCAGAACATTATTTAATCCTCCATGGGGCATTGTGTATCGAGGACAGGGACAACAGGAGCGATATTTATTGCAATTACTCAAAATAATTAAGCCTGTTGGAAGCAAAATGCAGGAGAGCCCTGCTTCTTAACTCTCTCTGCCCTTGACTATTGGTGGTCATACACAGCTCTTACTGCTGCCCCCGAATTATAAAATCTAGTATGCAGAGAGAAATCGGAAGCTATCTGGTCTTCATCTTTTCTGAAACATTAGTCCTCTTCTCCCACAAGCAGAGATCCAGTCCCTGTTCTTTTACCCCCCCCCCCCAATGGCAGCCCTTCCACCTGTGCATGCTTCAGGCTGTAGGCTAGGAGTTTGAGTCCATAATTCTGCAATGTTCCCTGTCTCTCCCAAAGCTCTCACTTCTGGCTTCTGGAACTGTGCAGAATGGGCCCAACCCCTCTTCTGTGGCATGGGACACCTTTTGGATAATTGAAGACACTTATTCTTCCCAAATTTTCTGTTCTCAAGCTAAATACCCCCAGTTATTCTAACTGAATTTCATGGAGTCTCTTTTCCCCTTCCTTTACCGTCTTGGACATCATTCTATATGCCTGGGGTTTTAGAACTTTTTTTGAGTTGAGGAACCCTTTAGTGGTCTGGTAAATCATATTGGTCTTAGAATCATATTTCTAAAGGCATAAAATAAAACACACATGAATACAAGGGAAGCCATTTCTATTGAAATAGATTAATCAAAATATTTTAAAAAGAAATTCACAGACCCTCTAAATCATTTCTGGTGAGTGATGCTGGACTTCCTTAGTATTTTAGTGATGGGAAAGTATCTGGTTAAGGATAGGGTAGAAGAAGGTTGGAAAAGTAGGTTTCTGACCGTGAGAATGGTATAGTGGTAAACGTAGTGTTAAATTTGGAGTCACAGATCATTTTATTTTCCCTGGTCTCAATTTCCTCATCTGTAAAAGCAGGGAACTAAATTGGCTATCCTCTCTTCCAGCTCCAAGGCGATAGCTTTTTTTTTTCTTTTAGCATAGTTTATTTTTTACCCAGTTACATGTTAAAACAATTAAAAATTATTTTTTAAGTTTTGAGTCCCATATTCTATGTTTTCCTCTCTTCCTGAGATGGGTTATTCATATTTAGTGATAAACTTTATATTGGGTTATTTGAATGTGAAGTCACCCATAGAACATCTATGTTTCACTTTTGGGGGATCCTGGGAAAATCAACTCAAACCAGACTAAATGCTATCTGGAATTTCAGTTACAGGGACTTCACAGCGTATTGAATCTAACTGATATCTAAATAAGAATCCTATCTCTGTTGTCCCTGAAAAAAAAATGGCCATCCAGCTTTTGTGTAGAGACCTTTAGTGAAGATCTTTCTGCTTTTCCAGGCAGCTCATTCTACTGCTACATTGCTCTGAGTTAAAAAGCTATTTCTTTCCCTGGATTGAAATTTGCCTCCTGGAAACCTCCATCCATTTTTCTTCTAAGTCAACCCTCTGGCGCCAAGCTGAAATTAATGGGAAGGGGGTCTAAGGAACACAGTCCTGAACCAAGCTTAAAGAATACATACAAATACTACAGTCTTTCCCAAACCTGTCCCCTGCTGTCCCTCAGTCCCTTTCACCCTCCAAATACGCAGACATCCCCCTCCTTTGGAGGTTGGAGTTGAATTCAAGTTGAATTGAGCAAAAACTCTACATTCCCCACATACATTTTCCCCCTAAGATACATTAGATACAGACTCAGATTTAATCAAGTGAAGACTAGATATTTCTGGCAGTAAAGATGGCGAAATCCCACCTTTGGAGACATCCAGAGAGAAATCATGAACTGGAATTAGAAAAAACAGCAAGAGGCTAGTACCGGAAGAGGGAACGGGTCTGGTCCAGAGTGGTGCAGAAACCAGGAGGTACAAGCCATGACTTCAACTGGGTACCTGTCTGATACTGGTGCATCACTGTTCATTCATCTGAGCTTTACTTTGCTCATCTGTACAATGGGCGGAGAGGGAGTTGCAGAACGTCTCTGAAGGTTTTTTTGTAAGCACCAGGTGAGCTCACATTCTTTGCAGATTTTTTCAGGCTGTACCAGCAGCTGGGACTGTTACTCCATGTCAAGGGGCTGAAAGGCCGAGGATTCATACTCTAGCCCTGTCTTAGGGAACCAGCATGACCCTCCATGAGTTATTTGAATGTCTGCACATCCCTAAGTAATTCCCTAGTATTGGAGGGAATAGCACCACCCTGGAGACAGATGTCTTGAGTTCTACCATTTCCTATTCTGTGTGACTTTAAAAAAAAAATCACATTCCTTTTTTGGGTCTCCGTTTTCTCACCTAACAAAATGGTGGGAGGGGGTGGGTGAAGAGGGTAGATAATTTTAAAATTCCTTCCTGATTCTCTTAGAAAGTATCTTCTTGATGGAAGCAGATGTTTCATTCTTTGTTTCCACAGTGCCTGGTGTAGTGGCTGGTACACAGTAGGTGCTTTATAAGTGCTTATTGATGGACTGATTGATTGCCTCATCCATAAAATGGGAATGTTAATAATCCCTGTCCTGTTTAACTCCAGGGACTGTTTGGAATCTCAATGAAGACAATGGACTTAAAATCCACTAAAAGTTCTCTAATAATGCAGCAAGTTATTTATTATTTACAGAAGGAATGATTCTGGGGAAAGCCAATAAGCAGAGGCTGAGTAAGGTCTTTGGGGGAACGGCTGCTGCTGTAATCAGAAATAGGCTCAGAATTTCATCTTTTGGGGACCCTCCAGATGACAAAGCAGTTTCCTTTAAGTGACTCCTCCAGGCAAATGGGGTAGGAATTAACATCCCTAGGTGTAGAGACTCAGGATTGATGAATTCATGGAGAGGAAGGGCTATTGTTTAGAAGTATTGGGATCTGACTACATGACACCATTTGGAGTTTTCTTGGCAGAGATACGGGAGTGATTGGAAACTGAGGCCCAAAGAGTCTCACCCCAAATCCCACAGTAATAAATAGGGGATGTAATTAAGCTTACGCCTGCTGACTACAAATCTAATCACATCTCTGGTACCGAGCCGCCTCTCCTAGAATGTTAGAGCCAAATATTCCCTGCTTGAAGACTTCTCTCAGCTCTGACATTCCTTGTTCTAAGACTCTTCTTAGCTCTGACATTCCTTGTTCTAAGACTCTTCTTAGCTCTGACATTCCTTGTTCTAAGACTCTTCTTAGCTCTGACATTCCTTGTTCTAAGACTCTTCTTAGCTCTGACATTCCTTGTTCTAAGACTCTTCTTAGCTCTGACATTCCTTGTTCTAAGACTCTTCTTAGCTCTGACATTCCTTGTTCTAAGACTCTTCTTAGCTCTGACATTCCTTGTTCTAAGACTCTTCTTAGCTCTGACATTCCTTGTTCTAAGACTCTTCTTAGCTCTGACATTCCTTGTTCTAAGACTCTTCTTAGCTCTGACATTCCTTGTTCTAAGACTCTTCTTAGCTCTGACATTCCTTGTTCTAAGACTCTTCTTAGCTCTGACATTCCTTGTTCTAAGACTCTTCTTAGCTCTGACATTCCTTGTTCTAAGACTCTTCTTAGCTCTGACATTCCTTGTTCTAAGACTCTTCTTAGCTCTGACATTCCTTGTTCTAAGACTCTTCTTAGCTCTGACATTCCTTGTTCTAAGACTCTTCTTAGCTCTGACATTCCTTGTTCTAAGACTCTTCTTAGTTCTGACATTTCTTGTTCTAAGACTCTTCTTAGCTCTGACATTCCTTGTTCTAAGACTCTTCTTAGTTCTGACATTCCTTGTTCTAAGACTCTTCTTAGTTCTGACATTCCCTGTTCTAAGAATCCTTCATTTCTAATATTCCATGCTCTTAGAATCCTCCCAGCTCTGACATTTCATGTTCTAAGGTTCCTCCTAGCTGCAACAAAGCAAAATGAGCAAACTTTAAAGCATTATATAAATCTGAATTGTTATTACTGAACTAAATAAAAGGAAGGGTACATATCGGTTTGCCTTTAGAGCATGGATCAATGATGCTTTTCCCTGAAGACAAGCTTCAAGGTCACACATATTGTCAGTGTTATTAGAGTAAGGATCTGCAAGCCAGCCTTCAGACTCCCATTCTCCTAGGACAGAGGTAGGTCACAGTGTTCCCCAGTGCAGGAAAAACCAGATTAAAATGTAATCAGGAAATATTTAGCAAAATAAATGCAACACAGCTAATGTTTACGTATGCTTTTCTAAGTCAAGGAGTGAGTTTGACAGCACTGTCTTAGGAGGTCAGGAGAGAATGGAGGTTTTCAGTGGCCCCAGGAATGATAAGGCTAGGGAAGGGAGGACAGGGTGGGCAGCCGGTACCTTCAAGAGCTCCTCAGGGAGGTCTTTGCCATTATTGATTCCTCGGTTCATGGACACAAATCGTTCGAAGGGGGGTTTGTCCCGGACATTGGGGTTGTGCAAACTGGTGTTGAGCATGATGATGGAGAAGGACAAGACGTAGCAAGTATCTGAACAGGTGGGATGGGAGAAGAGAATGGTCAGAATCCTTGGGTGTAGGGCTTCACATCTACCCTTTAGGACATCAAAGAAGCCTTGTCTACAGCTACACAAGGTCTTCCTGGGGGCCAAGGCTAGAAACGCTCATTATTCCTCTTCTTTCCCAATATATAATTTATAAACAACCTGCCGAGATAGCTGTGTGATTCTGGGCATGTCATTTCTGGTCCCTTATCAGAAATAAGTGTCTGTACTCCCTGTTTTAAAGGGCTGCTTGGGAGAAAATGCTTTGAAAAATTAGAGCATTGTAAAAATGATAGCTTATATCACTTAGGTTGACAAGGCATTTTATGTGAATGATCTCCTTTGAATATCACAATAAATGGAGGACACTTCCACATTGAGAAGCCCACACACTGAAGAGTAATAACATAAAGAAATTTAATAAAGAATTACATTTCTATAGTACTTTAAGGTTTACAAAGCTCTTTATAAATAATAGCTCATTTAAAAATGTTTTAAAATGCCAGATTCTGTGCTACAAGCTTTATAATAATTATCTTATTTGATCCTTGCAAAAACTATGCTGTGATTATTGTTCCTATTTTACAGATGAGAAAACTGAGGTAGACAACTTAAGTACTTGCCCAGGGTCACACAGCTAGTATCTGAGGCTTTTCTGACTCCAGGTCCCATGCCCTGCCTGTTGTATCACTTCACATCGCTGCTGGCTGCTTCTATCCCTTTTCTTCCCTGGACCCAATAAAGGATAAAATCCTCTTACCTGTGGACTGAAAGACACCAGGATTGCAGAGACAGTATCGTGCTGCAAAGGTCTCCATCATCCGATCAATTTTCTGGGCCTCCCCAGGAAGTCTGAAGCTCCATAAAAACTGTCTGGTAGGAGTAGAAGGGGTTAGGACTGGAAGCTCCCAGAGAAGGATCTTTCTCACCCACAGGAGCTGAGCATGGGGCTGTTGGAACCTCAGCCCCCCTACCCAGCCCTGCTTCCCTCTTCCACTTGACCTTAAAGTCAATCTCAAAATCCATTCCTTCCTAAGGTCATTTGGGCTCAGTTTCCTTTTCTGTGAAATGGGGAAACTTAACTTATGGGTTTCTAAAGTTCCTTCCATCTCTGATATTCTGACTTTCCCTGTTCTAACTCCCAGCTCTGGCACTCTGTTCTAAAGGTTCCCCCAGCTCAGCAATTCTTCCTTTCTCCAGAATTCCCTTATAGTGTATCACTCACCTAGCTAAGTAGTGCCAGAATACACAGAGCACTGGATCTGAACTCAGGAGAGACCCGAGTTCAAATCCAGCCTCAAATACTTACAAGTTGTGAGACTCTGAGCAGGTCACTTAATTTTTGTTCATCTAGGTTTTCTCATCTATAAAATGTGGATATAAATATAAGCAGCAAACCATAGCATCTACATCCAAAGGTTGTTTAGGTTTATATGAGATATTTGTAAAGTGTTTAGCCCAGTGCCTGAATAAAGGCTCTTTGGAGCAGGGAAGCCATGGAAAAGCTCTCTGGATTCAGAGGCTCCAGGTTCAAATCCTGCTTCTCACATTGCCTGTATAACATTTGTAAGTCACTTGATCTTTCTTAACCTCAGTTTCTTCCTCTGTGAAGTCAAGGTAGATGAACTAGGTGGCTTGTAAGGTCCCTTCAATTGATGAAGTGTTATTCCTTCTTCCTTGATTCTTCCTCTAAGCCCTTCCATGCAATGCAGGATACCTCATCAACTTGCCCTCTTTGCCAGTGATGGTTGGATCCATGATATTCCTTCTTTGTGATTCCGGGCCATCTGCTGCCCTCTGGATCCTACAGGGAACTCTAGCTTCTCTAAATTGTCCCATAGCATCAACAATTCTCTTCCACTTTCTTGTGCAAAACATAAAGCTCTGACCACCACTACCCTCCATGTGCTGTCTTGCCCTATTAGAATGCAGTCCCTTTGACGGGATGGATTGCTGCTTACATTCACATCCCCAGCTCTTAATGTAGTTCTTGGCCAGAGTGAGCAAGGAGTCAA
The DNA here is from genome assembly GCF_048593235.1 of Sminthopsis crassicaudata. Lineage (NCBI taxonomy): Eukaryota > Metazoa > Chordata > Mammalia > Dasyuromorphia > Dasyuridae > Sminthopsis > Sminthopsis crassicaudata. The sequence continues at coordinate 298,428,156 of NC_133621.1, read as the reverse complement.
TATTTCTCATTTCTTCAACAATTCCTTACTTCTCCCCATGATAGTACTCACCTCAGCGCCTGCACTAGGTGGAGGTTGGCGAACTCATGCAAGTCCACAAAGGCCTGAAGGATCTTGAGGTTGAATGGATCCCTAGGGAAGGAAAAGAGAGGAGGGATCAGACTCTGCTCTCATTGTTCACGGACATATCGATTTATCTTGTGTCTTCAACTTGGTATTTTCCTGAATTTCCTGCAGATAGTAGGTCCTTAAGGAATAAATGTTTGGCCAATTAAATTGAATTGAATCACTATCCAGAGTAGTGGTTAGGGATACTGGATTTGGAGTCAGAAAGACCTAAATTCAAACTACCTGTTTCCTCCATCTGTAAAGCAAGAAGTTTGAAACTGGTGTCCTCCCTTCTGGCTCCAAATCTATAAATCCATCAAAATAACCTATAATATAAATTTTTCAAGGTCATGGACTATTCTGTTTTGTCTTACCATCCTTAGCCACTAGTATAGTGATTAATAAATAGTAAGTGCTTAATAAATGATTGTTGAGTGGATATGTGAATCATGGAGTCATTTACTTTTCTGGAAGAACTACAGTGATGGGGAAATTACCACTTCCAGAGGAAGCTCATTACACCTTGAGATAGTTCTAAATATTTGGAAGTTTCTTTCTCATTCTTTTTTTTAAAAGGGAACTCATTCTATCTTGTATCTTTATCTTAAAGAAGGTTATAATTCTTGGGGGCCTAGAGACCCTGATATAAATTCTTTTTTAAAAAAAAACTTTATGTGTGTGTTGATATCACTATTGACTTGCCCTGTGATCTTGGCCAAGTTATGCTGTTCTATTCTCAGTCTCCCTGTTTACAAAATGAATCCCTTCCCTGTGATCACCAAAAAAAGTTCTCCAATGATTTAAAGGGTTATACAAATGCTGAAAGTTCCATGGAAGTGTGGCTGCTGCTTTTCCCACTAAGCCTAGGGATGACCAATGGAGACATGCTCACCTTTCCCCCAGGTAGTCCCCTATGGCTGTCTTGTTGAGCCCCTCTCCTTTATATAGAAACTGGGCGATTTCTTCTGTATTGGAGGAGAGAAGCTTGTGTTCGATAAGATACTGGATCCCCTATGAACAACAAAGAGAAAAGAAACAGTCAGGAGGAGGATAGTGACCATCCATCTGTCCAACAGCCCTGATAAGGACCAGGAACCTGCCAGAGAGCTGCTGGGATATATATTGAAGTCATCTCCACTCTTTCAAAGCTCCCAATCTAAAGAGCAAGGTACCACTTTTTACTAGAGTGCAAGTTTCCAGAAGGAAACTTGGCCATTTTCATCTTTGCTATCCTAGCACCTAGCAAAGAAATGCTTGTTGAATGAATGATGCATGTGGTCCTTGCCTTTGAAGGAAGATTTCCAGTGATGGGGAGCTCACTGCTTCCAGGGGAAGTTTATTACACCTTGGGGACAGCTCTGAGTTTTTGGAAATTTCTTTCTTGTACTTTTGACCTTGGGACAACAAAGTTGGTTTAGTTTCAGAGAGAACAGAAGTTAGGAAACCTGGGCTTAAGAATCAGCTGTGATGCTTAGTAGCCGTCGGGCAGTTGAACAAATCAATTCGCTTTTTTATGACTCAATTTTTTCCTTTGTAAAACAGGATTAATGATCATTGTCCTATATACTTTATCTCTCAGGATTGTTCAGACAATATTTGGTAAGAAATGAGACTATTATTTATTAATAATTAGTGAAATCATCAGCAGAGTTACCTACCTATTACTCAGCAATAATATGTCAAGTGCCTATTATATGTCAGGCACTGTACTAGTTATTGGGAATTCAAGTGCAAAAGATAAAATGATCCCTCCTAAAAAGGAGTTTCCATGCTAATTAGGGAGTAGAGTATATGTAAAATTCTAAACACTCTAAAGATAATAGATTAAATTATAAACAGTATACATCTAAAGTCAAGAGGATCTGAGTTCAAATCTGACCTAAGATACTTAGTATTTCCTGATTGTATGACCCTGCGCAAGTCACTTAACCCCTATTACCTCAGGGGGGAAAAATCTAAAGGTAATAAATATTTACATATATTGGGTATGGACAATATAAAAGCATGGAGATGGGAGACTGAGTATCATGAGTGAGAGAGAGAGAGAGGAAGCCAGTTTGGCTGGATCACAGCATACAGAAGGTTGGGAATGTCCACTAAGGCTGGAGAATTGGCTGAGGAAAGATTATTTAGACCCTTAAAAGCTCATCAGAAGAGTGTTTGTTTTAGCTTAGACTCATTAGGTCAGCATAGGAGTGGTTCAGTAGGGAAATGATTAAAGGAAACCACAAAGTGGAGGATGAACTGAAATAGAAAGAAAGTTGAGGAAGGGAGACCAATCAGGATGCTATCCCATCAATCTATCAAGAAGTGGATCTTCAATTCTGATGGACATGACTCTTTCCAACAATGAGATGATGCAGGCCAGTTCCAATGATCTTGTGATGAAGAGAACCATCTGCACCCAAAGAAAGGACTGTGAGACCTGAACGTGGATCGCAACACAACATTCTCACTCTTTTTGTTGCTGTTCACTTGCATTTTGTTTTCTTACTCATTTTTTTCCTTTTTGATCTGATTTTTCTTGTGCAGCAAGAGAATTGTACAAATATATTTACATATATTGGATTTAACATATATTTTAACATGTGTAACATATATTGGATTACTTGCCATCTAGGAGAGGGGGTAGGGGGAAGGAAGGGGAAAATTGGAACACAAGGCTATGCAAGGGTCAATGTTGAAAAATTATTGGTGCATATGTGTTGAAAATAAAAAACCTTAATAAAAAAAAAAAAAGGAAATGGATCTTTGAATTTGGGCAAGACAATTTCTTAGATCCTAGGTAATTCTCTAAGAGTATAGATAATCAGAAAAGTGAAAACCTGCCCTTCCCTCCTTGCATGATGAAATTGCAAGCCTACATCGCCGATTTAAAAAACAAACAAGTAATAATAAAATTAATGTTATTTCATAGTCTTTGAGGATTGCCCTGGCTGAAAAAAAAAATTGTCACTCTGTAGTCCAGCCAAGTGTCTCCCAACTTTTGGTTCTTAGAAAACATTTCATACTGAAAAAAGACCACTTGGGGATAGGGGACCGTTAGATGGCACAGGAGATAGAGTACTGCTCCCAGGAGGACCTGAGTTCAAATCCATCCTCAAACAAACACATTTGGGTACCTATATGAGTATATTAACACTATGCAGGTACATGTGTGTGTGTGTGTATATATATATATATATATATATATATATATGTATATATGTATATATATATGTAAAATGCACACCTATATTTGAGTATCTATAAGTGTATATATGTAATATATGTGTGTACACATGTGTTTAGATACCCATACAAAAATATACAGATGCACAGATACATGTGTGCATGTATATATATATATACACACATATATATATGCATACCCATGTTTAGGTATCTATATCAATATGCACACTATATAGGTTTATATATAAACATTATATAGGTGTGTGTATTTTAAATAATATATATTTAAGTATTTACATAAATATATATGTAGTATATAGGTATGTGCATATGTATGTAAACACATATGTTTAGGTACTTATATATATGCACTAATATTATATAAGTACATATCTGTACACAATATATAAGTACATATATTTAGGCACCTGTGTATATATGCACATACAACATACATACATACACATCACAAGCCTATACACGACACAATAAACCACATGAGCATGCAACACAGTGCACATGTGTGTACATGATACATGCACGCATGGATGGGCATGGTGTGTCCATAACTACATATGCACAGAGTGTGCACAGGTTCCTATAATGCATGTATGATTATGTATATGTGCACATGCAAGTACATGTGAGTATACATATAAGTGCATATACATACACACATCTATCTCCCTCCAAGTCATCAGAAAGCATTGACACAAGATTAATATTTAAATTCCCATCTAAGCTGAGGGAAAATTAAGGCAGGGAGGCCTCTAAGTGGGAATAAAGAGTTAGTGGTTGGGAAATGGGAGGAGCAGAGTAATTGGGGTTTCCCCAAACCAGACACCTCCATCTGATGGCTCTCTCATCCCCAACTAGTAAATGTCTGAGGCAGGATTTGGACTCAGGTGTCACTAAGACATCCTGTTGCCAGAGTATTTGAACCCTGTCCTCCCAGCACTGCCTCAGCTGCCATTTTCCAAGCTGCCTTAGAGGAGCTCATCTAGTAGCATCCTTACATTTTACAGATGAGGAAATGGGACCAAAGAGATAATATGATGTGATCAAAGCCACGCCGGTAGAGCAGGGACATGGACGCAGCTGGGGCCCAAGGACAGTCCCAGAGCAGCCCAGAGACACACCTGCTCTGGGCTGCTCTGAGCTAAGGCGGGCTGAAGTGTCTCCTGACATCGGATCTCGCCCTCTTTTCCAGGTGTAGAAGACTAGCTTCATTTTGAGGGCCTGTCCAGCCTTCTCAAAGTAGGCTGCCCTACTCCTCCCTAAGCATCCAAAAACCTGGAATTTCCTCCTTCTCCTTAATTTTTCTTGGGAAGCTTTCACATCCTGAAGCCTTAGTTTTTCCATCTGTCAAGTGGGAAGATTAGGCTAAATAGCCCCTAAGGTTCCTTCCAGCCTGGAATTTAGGATTCATAATGTGAGATTCACTACCTGTAAATTTCACTTAGTTAAGTCACCTCTCTGAGCTTCAGTTTCCCCATCTGTCAAAAGGGGATATTAAAATAGATAGTCCTGTTCAAAATCTGTATTTATGATCTGTAAAATGAAGATTTCCTGCCTCATAGGGCTATTCTGAAGAAAGCCCACTATAGGCTTTAGAAAGTTCCAGAGGAATGGTGATTGTCTTTCTTTTTGGGGGAATCTGAGACTTCATCAACAGGGCACAGATTACAACCCTCCAGGGTTGGCTTCAGGGAGTTATCCCCCTGTTCCCAAGGTTGGGGATGAGTTGTACTGCTCTTGACCTTGATACTAAACATGGCAGTCATCACCTGGATCTCCTTGAAGTCCTACCTCTCAGGAGTTCAGGGGCCATCTTAACACCATGATGAGCCCATCGAAGGAGTTCAGGGCCATCTTAACACCATGATGAGCCCATCGAAGGAGGACTTTGGTGGAGGACCAAAGTCCTCCTTCGATGGGCTCATCATGGTATTGGAATAGAAAAATTATTATTGTTATTGTTATTTTGAGGAACTGAAGCACTGTAGATAGGAGGCTAGTCCCGGATGCCTCAGGAAATTCTCCATGGCTAGAAATTGCAAATGATTTATATAGATTTACTAGGTGTCAGGCACTGTGCTAAGCACTTTACAACCACTCTGGCAAATTGATGCTATTATTATCACAATTTTACAGATGAGAAATTAGGAGGCAGTAAGTACCTTACCCAGGGTCACATAGTTACTTGGTGCCTGAGAATAGATTTGAACTCAGGACCCTTACTCCAGATCCACTAGGCACTCTATCCACTTCCAGAACTGACCACCCTCAGATCTACATCAGTGGAGGGAGTTTCCCAATTTGTTCCCCAAACAGATGAAATCAAGGGCTTAACCTCCATTCTAACCAAACACACACAACCAAAAAAAATTTATCGCTCTTGGTCTAGCCTGAGAATTTACTTATTCTGTTGTGGGATGCTTTCTCCAATTTCTACATTTGCTCAATAGGGAAACTGATCCTGGGCCTTTGGATGGTAGAGTCTGAATTTTCCCATGCTCCCTGTGGAGCTCGGCTGGACACCACCCAGAGATGGAGCCATCCTTCTCGGTAGCCCCTGATTCATTCCCTTTAACGTTTACCTTGCTGGGATCCATGTTGAATTTCTTCCTGCCGATGCATAGTTCTTTGCCCTTCTGGATCTGGCGACTGTAAGCAGAACAAGGAATTATCAGACTCTCAGTCTCCCCTTCTCTTACAGAATTCCCCTCTGCTTTTAGGGATGTCCCTCTCTGGCTCCATCTGATCCCTGTGGTTGTCAGTTTCCTCATTCCTTCCTCCCTCATTCCCTTCTGGAAGGACTGTTGAACATTTTCCCTTCTTGGGTACCCTTCCTTCTTGGTTCTGTTGTCAAAGTTCTCAGCCTGTACTGGGGTGATCCCTTTTGACCCTCATGGGTAGATGAGGCTATATCTTTTCCTCTTTGCTTTCTGCACTGCCATCAATCTCAAATTATTTCCCCCAGGGGAAATAAAAACAAATCTGTTTCTAATCTATATATGAGTTATTATTTTAATGCCCAAACCTCAAAGTTCTGCACTCCCCGCCCCATTCCCCTCCTTGCCCCTCCTTACTTCTCTTCTGCATTTTCAAAGCAGTCAATCTGGGCAAACACTTCTGCAATTTCCTCCTTTAGCTTCTGCAGGGACACCCAGGAGAGACAAGGGCAAAGAGAAAAAAATGGAGTTAGTGGTCAGGAAGGAAGCTTTGCTCTGACTGGGAGGATCAAGGGCTCAGTTTGGCATTGAAATCATCCCTCCCAGAGTCCCCAAAGGTTCCTAATAGACTTTTGCCCTTTCTGGTTCTTTATTATTCCCCTCCACACATACTTAGACTCAGTCATACTGATCTACTTTGAACACGATGCCCAGTTTCCCAACTCCAAGCCATTGTATGGTTGTCCCTCCTGCCTGGCTCACCTTCCCTTTTCACCTCTGCTTTTTAGAATGTTTCCTTTAAAATTCAGTTCCACTATGCCCAAAGGGCTATCAAACTGTGCATACCCTTTGATCCAGCAGTGTCTCTATTGGGTCTGTATCCCAAAGAGGAATAAAAGAGGGAAAAAAACCCCACATGTGCAAAAATGTTTGTGGGAGCCCTTTTTTTGTGGTGGTATCAAGAAACCAGAAGCTGAGGGGATGCCCATCAATGGGAGAATGGCTGAATAAGTTATGGGATATGAATGTGATGGAATATTATTGTTCTATAAGAAATGATCAGCAGGATGATTTCGGAAAGACCTGGAGAGACTTAGATGAGCCGATGCTGAGTGAAGTGAGTAGAACCAAGAGAACAACTAAATTATGTGATGATCAACTGTGATGGATGTGGCTCTTTTCAACATTGAGGTGATTCAGGTCAATTTTAAAAGACTTGTGATGGAGAAAACCATCTGCATCCAGAGAGAGAGGACTATGGGAACTGAATGTGGATCACAACAGTATTTTCACCTTTTGTTGTTGTTATTGTTGTTTGCCTGCTTGTTTTTTTTTCTTTCTCATTTTTTCCCTTTTTGATCTGATGTTTTTGTGTAGCATGATAAATGTGGAAATATGTTTAGAAGAACTGTATATGTTTAATCTATATTGGATTGCTTGCTGTCTAGGAGATGGGGAAGAGAGAGAAAGGAAGAAAAAATTAGAAAACAAAGTTTTGCAGAAGTGAATGTTGAAAACTATCTTTGCATGTATTTTGAAAAATAAAAGGCTATTATTATTAGAAAAGAATAAAAACAAAAAAAACAGGAAAAAATAAAACTCAGTTCCAGCACCACCTTCTGGTAAAGCAACAGTAAATCTATGATAAATTCTCTAGCTGCTCCTGTCCTCTCTTATGCTACATTATTTTCATTTGTATGTATTCTGCATTTACTTCTACATGCTGAAAGTCTTTACCTTCCCCATCTCCTTCCCTTAAAACATAAAATCTTTGAGGGAAAGGATCAATTTACTTTTATCTCTGAATCCTCAGCTTCTAATACAGTGCCTGGTAGACAGTAGATATTTAATAAATGTTAGCTTTTAGGCTTGATCCAATCTCATTCAAGACTAAGACTGAAGAGGAAAGTCTGAGGGATATTAATATACCGGGTTATAAGGATCTTCTAGGTTATTTTAGTTTCCATCTCCATTGCATCTTTGTGTGCATTGCAGGCTTTATAACAACAGCTTAGGCAAAGGGTTGGAGTTAGAAAAGTAAATCAGAATGATTGAACCAAAAATGTGTGATGACACATCATCAAGTAAGATCCTTCTGTCATCAGTCCATCAAAAATATGAGTCCTGTACCTTCAGGAAAAAGCTAGCAGCAAAAAGGATTCTTTCCCATTGGATAGAGACTTGAATTAGGGACCCAAGAGAGGTAATCTGCCCCAGGTTGTTTGCAGAAGCACTGGAGAAGAAGGCAAGCAGCCTTTCTCCTAATGAATTTCCAGAGGGGGACCAGGAGTGTTCCTGACTCATTCAGAAATAGTTTCTACATGAGAAACAGGTTTCTTCCACAAGGTGCTAAGTCTATTCCATCTTGGAAATGTTGTTGGAAAAGTTGGAAAAAGTTGGAAGTTGGAAAAGACTTCAGAGATTATATAGCCCAAACCCTCTCTGAATTGGAATGCCCACTGCAATATCCCTATCTTGAAAACCTCCAGTGATGGGGAACTCACTACCAACTGAGGTAATTCATTACATGTTGGGACAGCTTGAATTAGTAGTTTTTACTGACAATGAGCTGAAATTTGCCTCTAAGATGTGATCAGCATCTTCTCTCTTGAAGTAGGAAGATTTGGCTAAAGCCTCTGCCTGAAGCAACAAGACATCAATCAGAAGCTAAACCTTGGGTAAGGGCAAAGGCACATACCTGAATATCCTCCAGGAGCTGTTTCCGATGCCACTGGATTGTCTGGAGCTCCTCGGTTTCAATCTGATTCAGCTCTGGTGGGTCTGAAAATGAAGGTATAGATGGGGTATAGGTACAGGGAAGCTAGAGAGGGCACGTGCCATGGAGAGCTGGTTGTTAAATTTTGTTATGAGCATTTACCTCAGAAATTGGCAAATGCTACAAATCAGGGCTTGATTTATTGTTTGGTTGAGAAAGTGATGGAGAGAAAATGATACAAAGATAATAATGTAGATTAAGCCTAAGTATGATTTACAAGGGAGAGCTGGTTGTTAAACATTTACTTGTATGACTCTGGGTGTATGGATCACAGAATCATAGATTTAGACCTAGAACATCTACTTTATCAAACTGTGAGTACCCTTTGGTCTAGCAGTGTCTCTATTGGGTCTGTATCCCAAAAAGATCTTAAAAGAGGGAAAAAAAACCCACATGTGCAAAAATGTTTATGGCAGCCCTTTTTGTGGTGGTATCAAGGAATCAGAAGCTGAGGGGATGCCCATCAGTTGGAGAATGGCTGAATAAGTTATGGGATATGAATGCCTATCTACTTTAATCTTCACTTTGCAAATGAAGAAACTGAGGCCCAGGGAAGGAAAGTGTCATGCCCACAGTAACACAGATGGTAAGAATCTGAATTTGGGTTTGAACCTATGGGCTGTTAATTCAGAAAGATTCCTAAACTTGGAGTTGGGAAGCTCCAGTTAAAATCCCAGTTCAGACATCTGCTGATGGTAGTGGCTGGTGGTTGTTGTCCTCCATTTTCAAAGAGCACCAAAATGATACCAATAAAAAGTAGAGTTCCAGTGTGTCCTCCAGTATCTGACCAGACCAATACAAGCTTGGAATGCTCTGCCACAGGTCGGATATAAATTACTAACTGGATAACATGGGCAAGTCACTCTATTTATCTTAGTTTTCTCATTTGTATAATGGGAATAATAATAGCAGCTACCTCATAGGGCATCTCACTGAATAAGCTGATGTCCACAAATTACTTTAAACTTAATTTTTAATTTAATTTTAATTAAATTTAATTAATTAATTTAAATTTAAATTTAAAGAGCTAGAAAAGTGCCTGATACTAGAGATCATTTGATCCCCCAAGGACCAACCTCAGCTATTGTAGTAAATGTGGATAAACTGAGATCCAGAGGGAAATGAATTTTCTGAAATCCCAGAGAGTTGGATATTGCCCTTAGCTCTTTGCCTAGGATTCTTTCTGCTCCTACTCCTAGTTCAGGCTTTAGTCTCCCTCCTGTTCCTTATCAGTAGCCCCATAGGGAGATATACCCTTGGTGTAGAGTAGATTAGATCCCGTGACCATGACTAAAAGTCCTCTCAAATATCTCATCTTGTTTAGGAGGTCCCTTAAGATCCGCAAAATATATTCTTAAAGCCTCTTCTGACAGATTCCACTAATGGATCAAAGTCTGAGTGTGAGCATTGAGTATGGATTCAATGAGTTGTGTTTTAATCTTTCAAAGATCCTCCCAAGGAGGTTCATTCACTGGAAAGCAAGTCTCTGGCAGAAAAGTAACTTTGGCCTTAAGAATTAACGAATTCAGATCATTCCTGGATGGGCAATTTGATGGCAATTAGAGGGAAAACCCACATCAATGAAATCATGCAGTCTTTGAAATATTGAAGAAAAGATCATGAATCTCGGATAAGAATGTTCATTAATAATGCTAGAAAGGCAGTGAATAAAAAGCTAACCTTAAAATTAGAAACACCTGAGTTCACATCTCATCACTGACTCAGAATTGGGTTGTGTGTTCCTGGGTAAGTCAACTTTACCTCTCAGTATCACAGGCAACTCTCAAAGGCAATGGTTTTTAAAGGAAGTGCCCACTTGTGTAGGGAGAGGGAGTTTTCTCATCAGGAAATTTGCAATATGATTGAAATCACAGATATAGTCCTTATCCTAATCTAATAAAGAGAATAATTATCATGATGATGACAAATTTCCATACATTCCTCAGAACAGCTTGGAGAACTCAACTGCTGAACGGTTGAACTGAATTAAAATTCAACTCAATTAAGATCATTATTATAAATTGAACCATTGCCTACAAGACCTCCCCCAAAAATGATATCGATGATTAAAATTTAAGCATAGATATTACTTTGCATCATCTCCAAGGCACTTGAAACAACAACAAAATTCAAAATAGAGGACCTGGAGCAGGAGATTGAGATTACAAAGGAATATAATGAAATGCATAATAGCTCTAATGCCCAATATAGTAATGGAGTTGTCCAGAGGATGCTTTGAGTAAATCTACCTCCCCAAGATCAGCTGACAGCCCAATGCCTACTTTCAACTACAAAATGAAGTTTTTATCCACTTGCACATTAATCTACAGGATATTAAAAATAAAGGAATAATAATGGTAGTAATTTGTCCCCGAATTACTTCCATTTGATTTGTATTTTTAAAAAAGGAAAAAAAAAAAAAAAAAGGATTATAGGATCACAGTTTATAAGCTGAAAATGTCCTCAAAGGACATCTAGTCCAGTCCCCTCATTTTATAAATGATTGAACTGAGACTGGTGGTTAAGTGACATGTCCAAGATTTTTCAGGTGGTAAGTTTGAACCTAGACTTTCTGACCCCAAAGCCTGTGATTTTTTCCATTACAACAAGTAAATAATAATGACAACAACTAAAACAACAAGGTGACATTTATATAGTACTTTAAGGTTGTCAAATGCTTCATGTATTTTATTTCATTTAAACCTCACAACATCCCTATGTGGTAGAAGTTATTATTTTTCCCATCTTACAGATGAAGAAATTGACTCAGGGAAAATAGCTGACTTGTTCTGGATCGTACAATTACAAGCAAATTTCTGAGGGTTTAATCTTCCCCATTTGTACACACTGACTGATATAAATAGAGGAAAGAATCATAGTAAGGAATTAAGACACTAACCACTAGTGCTTCCCAGAAGAGGAAAATACTTGTTTTCTTGCTGGTGACAATGAATAACCCTTCTGAACAAAATAAACTGGTGTCAAGTCCCATCTCTGACCTAGTTTGACTATGTGACCCTGGGCAAGTCACCTAAGCCATCACTGCCTAAGGCAATTCTTTAAGACAGTAAGTTTCTGAGAAGGCATCCACTTGCATTGGTAGAGGGAGTTTTCTCATAAAAGAATGACTTTATATCAAAAGGCTTTAAGGCTAATTATCACCAAGACTTAGTGGAACATGGCTCATAAGTGCCAAGAGAAAGTGGTCTCTTATACAAAAGGGGTTAGATCAGATAAAAGAAGGGGTATATCAAGAACATATAATCATATAGGGAAATTTATTAGTGAGGGATGGAAATCCTGGAATCACAGGGCCTGAATTCAAGATTTGGAGGTGGACAATCCTGACTTTGCTGCTTTTTATCTGAGGGATTTTGAAAAAAAATCATTTCTCTAGGCCTCAGTTTCCCCATCTGTAAAATGAGGTGGTTAGATCATATAGTCTCTGAAGTCCTCTCCAGCTCTGGATCTAGGGTCTAATGATTGATCCCATGGCATGGAGGTGAAGCTCCTAAAGGAATGATCCTAACCCACATTGTGATCTGGGAGTGCTACAGACCACCTGATTAAAGGGAGGAAATGAATGATGAGACTGAGCAGTATGTCAGTTTGGCATGGTCGGATTGATGAGGGACTTCAGCTATCCAGGAATTTGCTGGATCTCCCTTACAACGAACATTAAAGTTGCCTGGTTGGCCTTGATTGGTAATTCATTTTTTCAGAAGGTAAAGGAAGTAACCAGTTGAATTACTTTTATGGGCCTTATTCTAACCACAAAGTAGGAACTGGTTGCCAGGGTAGCAATAACAGGAAGCCTGCAAAAGAGTGACTTCTCTCTTTTCGAGCCTGGGTAGATAACAAAGGGGAATCCGTGTAGAGAGTGACACTCGATTTTGGGAAAATAGATTTCTGAGAGCTCAGAGAATGCCCTGGTCCAAAATGTGATGGGGGAAGTTGACTCAGGAGGCATAGGATGGTCTCAAAAAACAAAATCCTGATTGCATGAACAGAAATGATCCCAAGGAAGGGGGAGCTGTCCAATGAAATATATATGGCTGCAAAGGGAACTCATTGATCTACAGACACACACCACACACTTAGAGTAAATAATACTAGAGTAGGAGAAAGAATAAAAAAGTCATTTTACTATGGAAAAATAGTATCTGGAGTGCTAACACTCAGCACAACCTGAGTGGAACACCTTTAGTGAGATGTAAGCCTCTTGAACGAAGACATGGAAGCATTTTATATCCCGTGAGTGATCGGTGAATTGAATAGAATTGATGACTGGTAAGGCAAGAAAAAGGGCAATTTTTAAAATCTCTATTGACGTAAGTGTAAGATCAAAGAAGAAATAGGACTGCTGTTTGTGGTATACAAGATAATGAAAATGTACAGTGATGGGAAGAAGATAGAGCTATTCAACTCTCAATTTGCTTCTGTTTTCTCTACCAAGGGGAACAATCTTCAAACTGGTAAAGACAGAACAAAAATAGTTAATGAGGAATTGAAACTCAAATGAGGAAGCAGTAAGAGATCCCTTATCTATGCTTAAGGAGTTTAGATGGACAGATTTCAAGAACCATAAATTGCAATTATCTATGTTGTCTTGCATCTTTATGCAATTAAAGAGCCGCTTTGGGGCTCTTTATACTTGATTGGCAAGCTGCTGTTGGTGACCTTAAAAGGTGACCTAATGTGCTCCCACTTATAGACAACCCAGCATGGCGTACCCTCATCGGAGAAGGTGCTGTACTCTATGAGAGAAACAGAATTGGATGAACTCAGAAGAAACATGAGACATGCAAAGTTAGAGAAGCATCCCAAATGTTCCTAGGGAGCATTTGTGCCTGACCTGTTGCAGCCCGTTCCGAGCTCTTCTTGTTACAGTCGAATATACAACCCTAACATAGTGAAGTCATTTTGGTTCTCTTCAAGAATAAAGGACAACAATTAACACATTTAGCAATTATTAGACTACCTGGCATCTAGGGAAGGGGGTAGAGGGAAGGAGAGGAAAAGTTGAAACAGAAGTTTTTGCAAGAGTCAATGTTGAAAAATTACCCATGCATAGGTTTTGTATATAAAAAACTATAATAATAAATGGAAAAAAAAATTAATGGAAAAAAAGAATAAAGGGCAACAACCAACCAATGTCTAACCTTACTGACAGACATATAGTAGAGTTCTTATCTTAAAGCATTCACTATGATAAAAGCAAGTGAGCTTGATTCTAATTCCAAAAAACAGATTTAGGCAAATAATGATATAATGACAAGTCTGATGGTGGTGGTGGTCACTGAGACCTAGCACGGGTTCATGATGACAGGTCATGGCAGACTAACCTCATTTCCTTTGGGGATAGAGTTACTTGACTAGGTAAGGCAAATGGTCCACCTGGATACCAACATGACAGTTAAGAAGGCCTCTGATACACAATCCTCATGGACAAGATAGAGTTGTGGCCTAGCTGCAGCTGCAGGAGATATGCTAATCCTTGAGTCATAGGATCCAGATTCAAATCCCCATTACAAAGTCTCCTAGCTATGTAACCATGTTTGAGAACCTCTTTTCTTATACATTATCCCAGTGGATGTTCTTAACTTGAGGTAGGTAATATTATCATCCCCGTTTTGTCCTTTTGTCCAGGAGCTCCTGGTTGGGAACTTTCTCTATCAACAATTTAGATTAGTACCTCCACTGAAATTTAGAATCTTAAACAAACAAACAAACAAAAAAACCAACCAAACAACAACAACAACAACAACAACAACAACAACAAAAACCGGGCACAAGCAAAAAACTTCTTAAACCCCAGACTTCTTGTTTGGGGTTTGAGGAAGTTGAGGAATATGCCCAGGGTCACACAGAGAGCATAAACCTCTTCTGCAGAGGCATCAAAATGGTCCCTGCAAAGGGAGCCATATGTGCAAAAATGTTTGTGGCAGCCCTTTTTGCGGTAGCAAGGAACTGGAAACGGAGGGGGTGCCCATCCGTTGGGGGAATGGCTGTAGTATATGAATGTAATGGAATATTATTGTCCTATAAGAAATGAACAGCAGGATGATTTCAGAAAGACTTGCATGAATTGATGTTAAGTGAAGTGAGTAGAACCAAGAGAACATTGTACACAGCAACAACAAGATTATGTGATGATTAACTATGATACAGCCCTAAATATGCTCCTTAACCTCAGTTTTCGTCTTTGTAAAATGGGGATAATAATTCTTGCTCGACATGTTTCATGAGGTTCAAGTGAGGAGATGATGTCTAGGAAGTGCTTTGTATAGTCTGCAGGTCTCTATAAATGTCAGCTGTTGTGATTCCATGCAATTTTTTCACTTTTTTCGTGGTTGTTTGCTTGCTTTTTGTTTTTGTTTTCTTTTTTAATCTGATTTTTCTCGTGCAGCATGGTAAATGTGGAAATATGTATAGAAGAATTGTACATGTTTAACATATATTGGATTACTTGCCATATAGGGGTAAGGAGTGTAGGGGCAAGGAGCGAGAAAAATTTGGAGCATGAGGTTTTGTAAGGGTGAATTTCGTTGAAAACTATCTTTGAATGTATTTTGAAAATATAAAGTTATGATTTAAAAAAAATAAAAACCAAATATAATATCCCCTGCAAAATGGCTTGAAGCAGATTAAAATGAGATCGGCAAACATTTAACTAAATAAAGTATGTAAACAAATAAATAAATAAATAAATAAAACATAAATAGGTGAATAAAATATACAAATAAATAATGGACAAATAAAATATAAACAAAATATATAAATAGTGAACAAATAAATAAAGCATAAATAGATAAAATGAATGAATGAATTAAAAATTTAATAGAAAACCATAAATTAACATTATCTGTGTTGTAAGTCAATATATCCTTTAGAGATTTATTTCTAGTTGATTTTCTATAATCCAATATCAGTTGTATGTCTACTACATGCTTTTCTCTAGCTTGAATGAGGAAACTGAGGTTTAGTGGTTCAATGACCTATCCAGGGACACACAGCTTGGGATTTAAGCCCAATTCTTTTTGACTCCCCTGTCATCTTTAACAATTAAGGGCCGTACAACTTTGGAGTTATTTGTAGCTTTATCTTATCCCTCAGTGAGTTAGCTCAGCATACTGGAAAGAACACTGAGCTTGTTGTGGCACAGGAAGTGGGTTTTAATTCTGCCTATGACATTTCATAAAGATGCAGCTCTAAATAGGCTCCTTAACCTCAGTTTTCTTCTCTGTAAAATGGGGATAATAATTCTTGCTGGACATGTTTCATGAGGTTCAAATGAGGAAATGATGCCTAGGAAGTGCTTTGTATACCCTGCAGGTCTCTATAAATGTCAGCTGTTGTTATTCCATGCAAGAAACCTACATTCACCAAAAAACAAACAAACAAACAAAAAACCAAACAAACAACAACAACAACAACAACAAAACGGGTACAAGCAAAAAACTTCTTAAACCCCAGACTTCACTTAGCACTGAGAAAAGGGGAAAGGGGACAAATCATCAGACAGAGAGGGCAATACCAAAATCACTCAAATTTATTTTTTGCTTTACCCAATCCTTGCCTCCAGACACACTGAGGAGGTATAGGATTCTTTTTTAAATTTTTTTTTTGGTGAGGCAGTTGCCCTTAAGTGTCTTACTTAGAGTCATCTAGCTAGTAAGTATTAAATGTCTGAGGCTGGATTTGAACTCAGGTCCTCCTGACTTCAGGACCAATGCTCTGTCCACTGTGCCATTTTGCTGCTCCAATGTCATGATTCTTACCCTTATTTAATAGATAGGAATCTTATTTTTTTTCCTCCATAGATAACAATCTGAAGCTCAGGAAAAAAGTACCCAGCTCAAAAACATCAGAGGATCTTTTCTTACCAGATAGGTGAACTCCTTGGGCTTGACTCAGTGTCCATCACATAGGAGGAGCTTAAAGAAATGCTTGTCGATTGAACATAACTCAGTATTAGTGAGCTTCTGAGACTTATCATCTGAGCAATTCTCAGTAATTTCTCCTTTCTAAACCTCAATTTCCTCATCTGGAAAATGGGGATGATTAGTATAGTACTTAACTTATTTGCATATGTTGAGGTCTATATCAGGTTTAATCATTCAGATTTCCCAATTGTCAAAGTCATCTATCTTCAGTGTCAACCCTGCCCTAGAGATCCTGGCGCTCCAGGAGTCCTGTCCCTGAACTGCTTCTGTTTTTTTCCTTCCTCTTTCCCATCAGTATTTTTAGCAATCTTTTGGTGTGTAAGACCAGCTTTCAGGACAGCTGGAGTTACTTCCTCTTTCCCCTGAGAGGGGGCAGATGCTTCCAGAGAGGTTGAAGGAGCAGGACCCTCTTGGGGGGGAGACTGGAAAGCGAAACAGCTTCTCAGCAAACAGAGCTCACTGAGCAGGCCTGCCTGGGTTTGTGGGTATCACCACTGGTTCGTACCAACAAGCAGCTTCCTCTGCTCCCCGGGTCTGGGCTGCTCAGTAAGGCTGTCTGTTTTAACCACAGCACTAGCCTCTTCCCGTCCAGTCAGGCTTCTTTTAGGTCATTTCTAAATAATTTACTGTGGTTGGTCTGTATCTCTCCCAGTGAGTCCCCTTACTTTCTTGTTAGTGGGGGGGGAGGGAAGATGAGCCCTGCAATTTTTTGAGAGAAGATAAGACAGTCAGCTGAGAAGAATGAAAACAATGATGATCTGGAATCTAGACACTCTGGTAGGAGGCCTTATCTGGGGCTCTCTAGCTGGACCTCAGTTTCCTTGCTATAAAATGAAGAACTCAGTGTCTGCTGAACACAGGGGAATGACGTGCATCTTGAAGACATCATCGGGTCACAAAGGATTATTGTAGGGTCAAATTTGATTTCTTTGGTTGATTTTTTTTTTTTTTTTGAAATGGAGTTACGTGACTTGCCCAGGATCACATAGCTAGTAAGTGTCTGAGGCTGGATTTGCACTCATATCCTCTTGGTTTCAGGATTAGTGCTCTACCCACTGTACCACCTGGCTTCCCTTGGAAGTGGGATTTGTAAAAGCAAAAGTGAGATTTGGGGTCAGATTTTAATTCAAATTTTAATTCTACTATGTACTAGTTGTGTGACTCCAGGAAGGTCCTCATGCAAATCATAATGACCATTTCTCCTTCATCATGGAGGTATTATAATGAAAACACCTTTGAAACCTTGAAATCCTGGGGGGGGGGGGAGGCAAATAGGAACTCTTAATTATAATGTAGAAATCCTATTTCTTCCCTGAAATCTTCTTCCATTTGATGTGTCAATGTGTGTTCTCTTAGTGGACTCCTCCCTCTTCTGACTTAGCTTTGTGGCCCAGTTTTAAGTTCTAGACCCTGAAGTGAAGACCCCAGGGCTCAAGAAAGCCATGAGCTGGTCCTGAGAGAGAGACTCCAGACTGAACTTCCTCTGTATTCTAGGGATTTCAGGGACAATCTACTCCCCTCCCCAAGTTGAGCTATTTGTTTATATAAGACATGCCTTTGCGATGGTCCAACTACTGTCACAAGATTTAGAGCTGAGATGGTCCCGAAGAAAAAGCTGATCCTATTCTTTGTGAAATTCATGAGAAAACTGAGGTCCAGAAACAGAGGGACTGTTCTAAAATAGCCACACTGTGAATCAAACCCAAAGGATTTAGACATGAAAGAGAGCTATAAAGCCAAAAAAGAATGTATCAACAAACACCTACTAATGGATTATTATGAACTTGCCACTAAACTAGTTGTTGGGGATCCTAAGACAAAAACAAAATGGTCCCTGCCCTCAAGCAGCTTATATTCAAATAGGGAGAACAATATGTTAATGCGGAAATCTATATATAAATAAAGATAATTTGGGGAAAGAAGACATTATTACTTTAGCCAACCTCTTCTTTTCACAGATGAGAATGGGCCTCTATAAAATGAGGTCCAAGTTGCAAGTGAAATTCAGCAGAGAGAAGGGAACAAGTGGCAGGTTTAGCTTTTCTAATATTTTATCCAACTCTTTACACTGAGCCAGACTTCCTCTTTTCATCCCCAGTGGAGTATAAGGCTCATCCTACCAGAGGAAGAGGAGCACAGTGATTTGTATTCTGCATTAATGAAGCAATAGTAGAGAATTTGCAAAAAGGCAGGTAATAAGAGTGGGTCAAAGTAGGAAGTGCAGTAGGAAGACATATCAGTGGATAGAGTGTCAAAGTCAGGAAAATCTCAGTTCAAATCCAGCCTCGGATGCTTCCAAGCTGGTTGACCCTGTATAAGATAATTAATCCTGTTTGCTTCAGTTTCCTCATTAAATGAATTGGAGAAGGAAATATCAAACGCCTCCAGTATTTTTGCCAAGAAACCCTCATAATGGAATAATGAAGACTAAGACATGACCGAACCACTGAACAACAATACTCATGTCTTCATGTGTATAGATGTCTATGTGTGTATAAATACATATACAAACACACACATACCTACAAATAAACATTGTGTCTTCTGAGAGAATATAAACTTCTTGAGAGCAGGGACTATTCCACGTTTATCATTGTAGTCCTAAAACAAGGCCTAGTACGCATTAGGCAATTAATAAATGCTTATTGGTTGGCTGATTTGTGGGCCAACAAGCATTTATTAATCACTTACTTTATACCAGACTCTAGGCTAAGTTCTGGGGATAACAAGAAAGACAAAAATATAGTCTTGCCCCAAAGGAGCTCCCCTTTCTAATGGGAGAGATGAAAACAAGTAGGTACATTCAAAACACACACACACCCATTTTCACAGACCATACAAAGTGCATTTCTTCCTATGTTCAAAAACTCAGAAAAGCCATATAAGTTCTCTGGAGGAGGATGAGATTGGCTAACCTGGCATTTTTTCCATTCCACTGCGTTAGGGTAGGGAATGTGTCTTAAGCCCGGCTGAAGCATTATTTTGTTAAGATTTAGAGGGTCCCAGGACAATTGCTGAATCCTACAAATCCAATTCATAACTTGCCTCTGAAAGGGAGAAGAGAATTTCCAGACTCAACCCCCATCACCTATCTCCATAAGACAAGGAAATTCTGAGAAATCCTCAAGAAGGGAAAAAAACAAAAGGACTTTTATAATCTGAACCACTCATCGACTTCTTCTTCTGCATCTGGATTCAATGATATCTCCCGGCTCTGATACTCCCTGTATCCCTCGGATCTGTGACATTCCCTGTCCTGAAGTCTTTCCCAGCTCTGACATTTCCTATTCCAAGGCCCTCCCAGCGCGAACTTTTCGGTTCTAACACTCTTCCCCATTTCTGATATTCCAAGTTCTGCGGTCCCTGCTAGTTCTGCCATTCCCTGTGCTAAGGTTCCTCCTATTCCACATATCAAACCTATATCAGATTACTTAATGTCTTGGGGAGGGGGGAGCTAAGGGAGGGAGGAAGAAAAATTTGGACCACAGTCTTACAAAAATGAATATTAAAAATTATCTTTACATGTATTGGGGGAAAAAGTACTATTAAAAAAAAAGGTTTCTCCTCTCAGTCCTATATTATTATGCTCAAAATGAACTGTGACAGGTATCTTGCACGAATTATGGGTTTAATAAATATTTTAAGACTATATAAATGAAACAACGAATTCATGGTCTCCTTCTCCCCTTTCCTGCCCTCAGTGATGACTCCCAATCACAGAGACTCGGAGGTAGAATGAATCTCTTTGGAGAGATCTGCTCCAATCTGGAGTTAACCAGAAATCCCTTCTACGATATTCCTCACAACATTCCTTCTTCCTCCCCTTGAAGACTCCCTAGTGATGGACAGCTTACTCTATTCCCTTTAGCATGGCTCTGAATTTTAGGAAGTTTTTTTCTTACATCAGGATGCAATCTGCCTCTTTCCTCGTTGTTCCCTATCCTTCCTCCTGGGCTAAGTGGTTGTGAAGTGCCCTTAGAGAGAGAGAATGAAATGCTCCCCCTGTCCATCCAGCTCAAGGTTGGAGTGGGCCATTCCTGTCTTTTTTAGAATCACAGGATGAAGACATTTGAGTGATGAGGAAACCGAGTCTCAGAGAAAAGTGATTTATTTGCCCCAGACCACAGCGCCCAACTCTCTCTTACTTTCTGCCCTCCCCTCAGTTTTTCTGTCCAGTTTTCCTTTCTAGGATGACAGTGATGTCTCTCCAGAACCTGCCCCACCCCAGGAAGACTTACCTGAATGACACAAATTCATGCTGAGGTGCCAGAGAGGAGGGCGAATCCCCCTCCTGGACTCTTCTGCCTTCTCCTGTGCCTCTGTTTGACGAGGCCGTCCCTGTCCCCTGAGATGGTAGCCTCTATACCTTCTGACACAGGGGATGTGTCACTCTGGGTGGAACATGTTAGACTTCTTGGGGCCCCTCCCCTCCCCCTAGAGAGGAAGTCCTCAGACTGGGGTTTTGCTGTATGGAGTTTCTAACTCTGCCACTTCCTAAAAACTACCCCCAAGAAGCCCCCAAGAGCCTCAGGGACTTTGTATTTTTGGTCAGTACACAGTAGAAAGAAAAAAAGATAGGAAGGGTGTGAAACACACCCAGGAGGAGAAAACCAGTGTGGACCAAGTTACCCAGAGGTAGCTGAGCTCCCTGTGAAAGATGAGAGCAAAGAATCCTGAGCTTAAGAACGACTCTAAAGTCTCTCAGTTCTGATGTTCTGCATTTTAAGCTCTCTCCCAGCTCTGATATTCCCTGTTCAGAGGCCCCACCCAGTTCCTACATTCCACTTTCTAAGCTCGGTCTTTCTAAACTCCAACATTCTATGTCACAAGTCCCCACTCCCCTCCCCCCCCCAGTCATGTTTTAGCATTTTATTGTGTTATAAACTGAATTCTGGGACTTTTCTTAAGGACAGAAAGGAAGATAAATTGGAAGACAATTTGGGGGAAAGTAAAGATGGGGGGAAGTGAGCAGAAGACAGGGAACCAAGGAAGTACAGATTAGAGGGGAACATAGTATTGAAGACTGGTTGGGGAGAAAGTGGAGAATAGAAGATAATAGGGGAACAGATGAAGGGGGGGGCTAGTGCTTATGATGAACATGAAGTAAAAATTCCACTGATGGGAGGTTGGGGGAGTGGCAGGACAACATGTAGTTAGAAGCAAAAAGGGGCTCCTAGTTCTCTAGCTGCCAAGAAAACCTTTTTAAACACATATCTGACCATGCCCCTGTATTCTCTCCCCCAGTTTGAATTTTCACTTACTGTTTGGTTCCCTGGGCAGTGGCTGCAACATTCAGGGCTCTAGATTTCTCTGAATTTTTTTTTCTTTTAATTTTTCTAAAAATGTATTTATTTTGCATACACATTGCTTTGTGAACCATTTTGGGAGAGAAAAATCAGAGCATAAGGGAAAAATCATGGAAGAGATAAAAAAGCAGAAAAAAGAAGTGAACCTAGCATGTGTTGATTTACATTCAGTCTCCATAGTTCTTTTTCTGGATGCAGATGGTGTTTTCTGTCCAAAGTCTATTGGGGCTGCTTTGAATTACTGAACTACTGAAAAGGACCGAGTCTTTCACAGTTGATCAAACATTTTTGCTGTTATTGTGTACAATGTATTCCTGGTTCTACTTGTTTTGCTCAGCCGCAGTTCATGTTAAGTCTTTCCAGGCCTTTTAAAAATTAACTTGTTCATCATTTTTTATAGAACAATAATATTCCATTACTTCATGTACCACAACTTGTTCAGCCATTCCCCGATTGATGGGCATCTACTCATTTTCCAATTCTTGGCTACCATAAAATGAGCTGCTACAAACATTTTTGCACATGTGGGTCCTTTTTCCTCCTTTACAATTTCCGTGGGATACAGCCCCACTAATGGCACCGCTGGGTCAAAGGGTATACACAGTTTTATAGCTCAGGACTCTAGATTTGCCCTGAATGGGTGGGGATTTTTAGTTCTAAAACTCACAAGCCCTCACTGGTGTATCTATCATTAATAATCAACCAGTAGATACCATTAGTTCCGAGAACAAAAGCATTGACTAAATAATGTAAAAATGGTAGCTGCAAAACTCTCCATAAATTCGGGATACACTCTTCGATAAATATATTCACTTTTCAAAGAGGATTCAAACTTTGAGTGCAAAGATATATAGGATATGTGTGTGACAAAAGTAACTCAAAACCTTTGGTGTTGTCAGGTCTGGAGGTTCTCTCTTTTATTACATTTATACAGCTCCATTTGGGTACAGTGTCTCTTCTAGATTCCTTGCTGATCAGAGAGAATCACATCCTTAAAGTTTCTTCTTCCACAATTTCTTATGGTTCTCAATTTCTTTTCAGAACTAATGGTTTATGTTCTTTGATCACTTATCTACCAGGGAATAACTTTTATTTTTATGTATTTATGAGAGTTATACATCTTGGAAACCAAACTCTTACCTAAGAAATTTGGTACATAAACTTGAATCCAGGTTTTCTGATTTCAAATACAAATTTTACAACTTGGCCTCCAGCCTATGGATTTCTCCTCATTACTACCTCATCACCACCTGGTTCAATGCTGACCAGTTCCCCTTTGTGTTCTGAAGTTCCTCTTTTGCCCCCAAATCTCAATATGCTTGTTCTCAGAAAGACAGTTGTCAGGGATGGGGCATACACATACCCCTGCTCTTTCAGGGGTGCAGAAGGAAAAAGAGCTCTTTGGTGAAACTACTGTGTTTTCAGTCAGAAAGGGAAGACCTTTTAGCCTTTTAGTCTGGGCAGAGGCGAGAGGAGAAGAGGAAATCAGAGAGAGAAAGGGAGGGAAGACATTCAGCATCCAGGGGAAATGGAGAAAAGAGTGAGTTGAATATACTTCATTCCAATTAGCATCATTACACACCTAATAGGAGCAGGATACTATGGTAGATACTGAGAGTACAAAGACAAAAGAAAAAAAGTTCCTGCCTCAAGAAGCTCAAGTTTTTTGCTGAATAATTCATTGAAAGCACATTAAGTGCCTGTTACCTGTCAGGCTTTGGGCTTGTTGAGAAATATTAAGGAGAAAAATTATATAGTTTATAGCTTCCCGAAATATATAATTTGGTAACGGGGACTATGAGATGGAGACAAATAGCATGGAGACAAATATGTATAATGTGAGGTCACAAGAAGTGCTTCCATTTTTAAAAAAATTTCTGTAAGCTTAAATAGGTTGCCTTTTCGAATGAGATAATCTTCTATCCAAATCTTCGGGGGTCCAGCTTATATCCAGTGTGAAGTCTCTTATGTATACAAATAGTGGTATTTAGTCAGATGCTTCAATCAAAAATAGACTAAGATCACAGAATCTGAGAACTGGAAGGGACTTCAGATCTGCTATGTTCCCAACTGGAAGTGAAATAAAATCCCCTCTGCAACATTCAGGAGAAATAGAGGAAGTCAGACTTGATGACGTCTAAGCTTCATTTCAACTCTCAATCTATGATGCAACAATTACAGAGATCCACAGATATTCCTATTAAAAATTACCTAGCATACACGATTATTGCTAAGATAATACAGTGAAAACAGTAGCTATAAAGCACTCCTCCCCATAAATCTGGGACACACAAATACAATATCTGTGTGTGGAAAAAAAAATACATTGCCACATTTTGTTTAGTTATTTCCAATCGATGATAATCTACTTTGTTTCCAGGCTTTTGCTATCACAAAAAAGTACTGCTGTAAATATTTTGGAATATAGATTTTCTTTTTTATCAGTGATTTCCTTGGGGAATATGCTTTGCAATAGAATCTTGAAGTTAAAATACGAGGATCTTTTAATGACTTTAATTTATAATAACCATATTTAAAATGTTTTCCAGAATGGTCTAACAACATTGCATTAGTGGGCTTATATTCCTATAATCTCTTCAACATTAAATCTTTGGTCATCTTTACCAATTTTCTGGGCAGCAGGTAGAACCTCAGGATTGTGTTGATTTGCCTCTTTATTATCATCTGTGATTACAGGCTTTCATATAGTTGCTAGTAGTTGGCAATTTCTTTTTATGTCCAATTGTTTATGGCCTTTGATCACTTATCTACTGGGGAATAGCTTTTATTTTTATGTGTTTATGAGAGTTATATATCTTGGCAACCAAACTCTTACCCGAGAAATTTGATACATAAATTTTCCCCCATTGAACACTTTCC
Organism: Sminthopsis crassicaudata; assembly: GCF_048593235.1. NCBI lineage: Eukaryota > Metazoa > Chordata > Mammalia > Dasyuromorphia > Dasyuridae > Sminthopsis > Sminthopsis crassicaudata. Next base: position 298,403,291 of record NC_133621.1, on the reverse strand, counting down.
TTTTTAATCTAGATGTATTAATTTTATTTGTGTAGAACCTTTTCAACTGAGTATAATCAGAATAATCCATTTTATCTTTTGCAATTGTCTCGAGACCATGTTTGATTAGGAATACATCTACCCAGCGATGTAAGAGATACAAAATCTGTTTCTTTTCTAATTTTTTTTCAATATAAGAATCTTTTATATTCAGGTCATATATCCAGCTTGAATTTATTGTGGAATATGGTGTAAGATGTTGGTCTAAGGCTGATTTTTGCCAGGCTGCTTTTCATTTTCTCTAGCAGCACTTATCAAATAGGGAGAGTTTTTCCTAAATAATTTATGTTTTGGGGTTTATCAAACATGGGGTTATTGAGTTCCATTATTTCAGTTTCTCTCTTGTCTACTCTTTTCAATTGATTTATTTCTCTAATTTTTCACCAGTACCAAGAGGTTTCGATGACTACTACTTTATAATACATTTTGAAGTCTGGAAGTACTGTTCTCCTTCATTATAACACTTTTTTTATTTCCCTCGGCATTCTAGATTTTTTTTTGTTTCTCCAGATGAATTTTGTTTTTATTTTATTGAGTTCTATAAAAGATTCCTCCAATAATTTGATTGGTATAACACTACATCTGAAAATTAACTTTGGTAGCATTGTCATTTTGTTATATTGACAAGGCCAAATCTAGCATTCTATGATCAAATACAATAAACTTCCATTCAGCTTGGAAGTTCAAATAGGAAGAATTTTCCTTTTTCAATAACTCATATTTGTAACCTGAAGCACTGAGTTCCTGAATATTCATCTTCACATATGTAGTATACATATATATATAATGTATCATGTACATATTTATAATGTATATATTTACATCCACCCATCCATCTTTTTATCCATCTATTTACTTATCATGTATCTAAAATTGTATTTTTTTCTTTCCTCTGGCTCTCATCTTCATCCTTTCATCATCTTCCTTCTTAGAAGCAGGTTTTCTGAAGAAATATTAGTCTGCAGTTGAGCTCTACTCTTGTCTTTTCTTGGGAATGGAGGTAAGGGAAGAGAGATTATCTCTTAACTCATTCCTTGCATGACCCCATCCAATACAACAGGATTCTTGGTATCCTTCTCTCCTATCAAGAGATGCAAAAAGCTTTCCCATCAAACCTATCAGCTCTAATCAGTGGTCACAGTCCTTACCACAACCATGTTGCAGAGGGGGAAAACAGTGTTTTTTGCCTTTCTTTGTATTCCTAGCAGAGGACTTTTCATTCCCCAATGGGATGAAAAACAGACTTTTCAATGGCTAGATAAAGGAAAGATTTTTGAGGAGGTGCCTAAGGACCAGGTAGGTGTGTATGGGGGAGGAAGAGGTATCTCCATATAATATTCAAAGCATAATAAATATTGTACTGGGTTTAGAATAAGAGAGACCTTAGCATAAATGTCACTTGGAGACTTGTTTAGCCTAACTCCGCTATTACTTTGTATACTGTACAATTCACTTTGCTTAGTTCATGGAGGACTTTCCACGGTTTTTTTATTCCTGAGAGCATCCTGCTCATCATTTCCCATAGAGCAATAATATTCCACCATGAATACATATCATTATATATTCAGGCATTCCCTAATTGATGGGCATCCCCTCAATTTTCAATTTTTTTCCCTGAGAAGAAAGCTGCTATAAATATTTTTTTCTTTGCTGAGGCAATTGGGGTTAAGTGACTTGCCCAAGGTCACACAACTAGGTAGTATTAGGTAAGTGAAGTCAAATCTGAACTTGGGTCCTGCTGACTTCAGGGCTGGTACTCTATCCACTGCACCAACTAGCTGCTCTGCTATAAATATTTTTGGTACATATAGGTCTCTCTCTTTAAATCTCTTTTGGTATTGATGCCCAGTGGTGGTATATCAAAGGATATGCATGAACTTATAGACCTTTGGGCATAGATCATATCTTTTGATCTTGGCTATATAACTCTGGACAGATCTTTAACCTTTTTGAAACTGTTTCCTTATCTGTAAAACTAAAAGGGATGAAGACCGCATGATTTCTATGATCCCTTCTGAGTCTAAAGCTATTATAGTCTGATATTGTTGGTCTATATTGTATATAGCATCCTATATGTGGGGGACAGCCCTCACTACAATTAGTAGAAGGGGATGGATGCTCACCAATGATCTTACTAGTCCAGTATTTTTTTAAAAATGGAGGCCGAATGGAATCATTGTATAAAGGAAACACAAATAACTGGATCTTTTTTAGGCAAGACACTGAACACACCATTTTCAAGGAGAAAGAAATGACTGTTTATGTCTGGCCTCCTGAAGTCAAAGCTCAATGAAAAGAAGCAATTCAGAGCAATAAAATCTTTGAAACATCTGTCTTAAATTATATTTTTGGAATATAAAAGTGGATGACAATGGATTTAGGAAGTATCTAAATAAAAACACATATAATATTGAGAAAACACAGGCTCTACCGCTAAGGCAGGTATAGGAAGATGAATATTTCCTTATTGAAAGGAGGAAGAGAACCAATTAGTATCCTCAGGCTTCATGATAGGCAGGTAAAAAATGTTTACAAAACTATGTCCTGTCCAGATACTGCTTCACAGAATAGTAGTAAAGATTAATAATAGGTAGATGCTATTAACTTTTTTAAAATAACTGGTACAGCTTTCGTTTACCATCAGAGAGAGCCTAGGAAATGGCTAAGACCGTAAAGTGAAACTAAAATGCTTTCCACTCTAATTCAATGAAAAATTGAGACCTAGTCCATAAATCAGGGTCCAACTCATGGTACATTTGCAGTATCTGTATCAGGTACTGAGGGGTGATCTGCATAGGCTGAGGCCATCTTATCCTGTTATAGTTCTAACCACTCCAACATAATACAAGTATTTATGTGTGCAAAGAATAGTACTCTGCACTGAGGCTTATATAGCAGCTGTCAAAGATAATTCATTCCCCTAATATAAAAGAATATACATTTAAAGTCCAGTAGGTGGCAATGAAACCAGCAGAAAGAGCTACTTCCCTCTTTCTAATCGTATACCAGCTGCCATACCCTGCCAGCCCACAACTTCACAATTTCTAGGCTTTATTTGTAAGGGAAATGAGAATATTCAAATTCACAAAGAAGAGCATGAAGTCATTAGAAATGAAACTAAAAAAAAAAAAAATTGCCCTATTTCAGACAAGGCAGATCCTAAGTTCTCTGATCTCTTCTCTAAAGTTCCCAGCTTGATACATCACAATTCCCAAAGGGATCAGTAGCCTTCAAGTACATGAAATAGGCAATCGAGCCTTCCCTATTTCTTTCCCCAAAATTTAACATATAGTCTTTTCTATTGATTCTCACATGGACTCAAGGTCCTGCGCCACACTGGCCACCCTCTCTGGAGGATATAGCTTACCAATATCCTTTTTGAAAGTTGTTTCCCTGAAATGTTCAAAGCACCCCAAATAAGGGGTTCTTGGATTCTGTAAACTGAAAAAAAATTTCTAACTATTTCAACTGAATTGTTTTTATCTGTAGGGAAATAGGTACTATATTAAGTGCTTTACAATTATTATCTCATTTGATTCTGACAACAATCCTGAGAGGTAAGTGCTGCTTTTATTGAAAAAATGGAGGCACATAGAGGTTAGTGATTTGCTCAAAATCCTGAGGCCAGATTCTGTGATTCTCTGTTCTTTATTTTTTGCTTTGAAAAAAACAGGATTTTGAAAAAGGTTCAGAGATTTCACCAAATTGGCTGCTAAAGGGACCCTTGCCACATAAAAGGCTGGGAACCCTTCTGCTAGATGGAGTCTTACCCAGGTAGGACTTAATCATGGACACTGTCTTTCTGATGGGATCTCCTTTGTTTTATGGGTAAGAGGGGAGGCTGGTGTTCTGCCTATATTCCCACTTTATCTATCAACAGGCTTTTAGTAATCGCTCACTGTTAGACACTATGTAGGGCAATAGAAATATAAAGGAAAAAAAATTTAAAATGATTCTTGTCTTAAAGGAGTTTATAATCTAATAAAGAAGAAAAGAGGTAGATTTACACAGATTTGTTCTTCTAGTTCTCAGAACAAAGATCAAGGAGGAGATGCTAAAACAGCAAGTGAATTGGATTTAAGTGAGAGAGGATGTGCAAGGTCAGCTGCCTCACTTTCTCTTCCAGAGTCATCTGGATCCGATGGCCAGATACAGATCAGGTCAACTGGAGGTGGGCCCGGATACAGTGGGAGACATTGGTCTTTTTAAGCTATGGTCTTAGTTTGATTGAGTCCGTGATTAATCGGTGATTAAGGAGGCAGAGAAAGAAAAGAGGCAGAGAGGAACCTATTTTTACCTAGTTTTAAAAAAAGGAGTCAATCTGAGAGGGGAAGACTCTCTCGATTTCTGGCCAAAACAGTAATAATTGCTATTCACTCTGAGGCAACCTGGGCCCCAAAACCAGTGGTCTTGGCCTGGGACCTTTTATTGGTTAATCAAAGAGAGCCAGAGTGATTGGGGCTCAATCTTGATTGATAGATATGTAGGAAGATGTAGAATACATAGAAGGTAACGTTAGAGCAGGAAGCCTTAGTCGGGATCAGGACTGTCTTTTGTGGATGCTGGTACTTCAGTCTTGAAGGCAGTCAAGGGTTAGCATTCGAGGCATGGGGGACAATCAGTGCCAAAGCATTGCAATGGCAGATAGGAGGGTAAAGGGCATGGAACAGAGTTAGTAAAGGATCAGGCTGGAAAGGTTTTAGATGCTAAACAGCTGGTGTTTATAACTGATGCTCAAGGTCATAGGAACCAATGGAATTTATTGAGAAGGGGTAGTGGCCACATGGTCAGAATTGTGCTTTAGGAAAATCACTTTGATGAGTAAAGAATGGATTAGAGAAAGAAGACTTGAGGCAGGAAGAGCAATTAGACTAAGGTGATGGTGGAAGCAAGAGGACATGAGGGGCCCTTTCCGGGCTGGTGCTACTCTACTTGTCCTGTCCATGTTCTATCCTCTGAACTAAACTGGGTGATTCTCTATACCTTCCCCTCCCCATGCCTCTGTTTCCCTCTGTTTTCTTCTGTTTCTTGATTAAATGCAGGTGGTGAGATGGTTACACAGCTGGCCATAAGGAGAGAGACTGTATTGAGATAAAAATAGCAATCTGAGACAGTAGTTTAAAGATGTGGATTCACAACATAGAATTTTCACTCTTTTTGTTGTTTGCTTGCATTTTCTTTTCTTTCTCATTTTTTCTTTTTTGATCTGATTTTTTTGTGTACAGCAAGCTAACTGTATAAATATGTTTACATATATTGGATGTAACATATATTTTAAGATGTATAGCATATATTGGATTACTTGACATTTAGAGAAGGAGGTGGGGGAAGGAGAGGAAAATTTGGAGCACAAGGTATTGCAAGTTAATGGTGATGTATGGGACTCCCTGCCATCTAGGGGAGAGGGTGGGGGGAAGGAGGGGAAAAGTTGGAATAGAAGATTTTGCAAGGATCAATGTTGAAAAATTACCCATGCATATGTTTTGTTTATAAAAAGCTATAATAAAAAATAAAATAAAAAAAGTTAACGTTGAAAAATTATCCATGCAAGTTTTGAAAATAAAAGAAAACTTTAATTAAAAAAAAAAAAGACGTGGGGTGAGTTGAGTAGGGAGCGGAGGATGACGTCTAGGTTGTGAGCCTGGAAATTGGGGAAATGGCGGTACTTTTGAGAGGGATTTTGGAAGACTAGTTGGTTTGGGGGGAAATATAAGTTCTGTTTTGGGCATATAGAGAATGAGATGCCAAGGGGACATTCAGATCAAAATGTCCAATATGTCATTAATCATTGGGGCTGCAAAAAGTTATCAAACTGTGCATACCCTTTGATCCAGCAGCGCTACTACTGGGCTTATATCCCAAGGAAATAAATACTAAAGAAGGGAAAGGGACCTGTATGTGCCAAAATGTTTGTGGCAGCTCTTTTTGTAGTGGCTAGAAACTGGAAGATGAATGGATGTCCATCAATTGGAGAATGGTTGGGCAAATTATGGTATATGAATGTTATGGAATATTATTGTTCTGTAAGAAATGACCAACAGGAGGAATACAGAGAGGCTTGGAGAGACTTACATCAACTGATGCTGAGTGAAATGAGCAGAACTAGGAGATCATTATACACTTCAACAATGATACTGTATGAGGATGTATTCTGATGGAAGTGGAAATCTTCAACATAGAGAAGAGCTAATCCAATTCCAATTGATCAATGATGGACAGAATCAGCTACACCCAGAGAAGGAACACTGGGAAATGAGTGTAAACTGTGAGCATTTTTTTGTCTTTCTCTCCAGGTTATTTTTTACCTTCTGAATCCAATTCTTCCTTTGCAACAACAACAACAACAAAATTCGGTTCTGCACATATATATATATATATATATATATATTGTACCTAGGATATACTATAAGATATTTAATCTGTATGGGAATGCCTGCCATCTAGGGGAGGGGATGGAGGGAAGGAGGGGAAAATTTGGAACAGAAGGGAGTACAAGGGATAATGCTGTAAAAAATTACCTATGCATATGTACTGTCAAAAAAGTTATAATTATAAAATTAATACAAAAAGAGTAAAAAAAATCATTGGGGCTGGAGCTCAGGGGGAGAGATGGGCTGAAACTAGAAACTGGAGAGTCACTGGCACAGAGAAAATGAATGTAATCATGGGAGCTGATGGGATCATCAAATGAGAGAGGATAGAAAGGAGAAAGGACCTAGGACAGAGCTTTGGGGACATGGAATAAAACAGAGGTGGAAGCTGTAAAGGAGTAGTCAGACAAGAAAGAGGAAATACAAAGTGGTGGGGAGAGAGAGGAAGGAGATGAGACAGAGACAAAGAGAGACAGAGATGGGGGGAGAAAATAAAAAGGAGGGTAGTTTTGGTTTTCTTTTCCTGACCTGTGATCCAGTGAATGAGATTTGGGACCCCATCCATTAGAATCTTCTAGCCAACCATACATGTCAGCAGACAACCAACCAATGAAGTCAAAGCTGCAGATAGGTCCAGAAGAATGAGGACTGAGAAAAGAAAAGGAAAAAAGGATTTGTTTTTCATTGAAGTAGAGTGAAAAGACATGGGATTTGAAAGTCTGGGTTCAGACCCCAATCCCTGTATTTGTTGTTCAGTCATTCAGTTGTGTCCCACTCTTTGTGACAAGTCCATGTGCTGTTTGGGGCAATAATACTGGAATGGGTGGCCATTTTTTTTTCCCAGGGCATCCCTAGTTTACAGTTGAAAAATTGAGGCAAACAGGGAAAGTGACTTGTCCAGGCTCACTAAGCCAGTAAGTGTCAGACTTGCTGACTCCATGCTCTAGCCCCTGAATCACCTAGATGCCCCATGATCCTAGCTAAATGACTTCTCCTTTCTGAGCCTTATCTGTAAATGAAGGAGTTGGAAGTGATGACCTCAGATGTTCCTTCGAGCTCAAATCCAGGATCCCCTACCTCTTAACTGAAGGTCTTAACAGACAAAGAGCATACCTCATCATCTCCCCAAATCGGGATGTTGTTGTTGTTGTTGCTCAGTCATTTTTCCTCCTCTGGGACCCCATTTGGAGTTTCTTGGCAAGGATACAGGAACCGTTTGTCTTTTCCTTCTCCAGCTCATTTTATAAATGAGGAACCTGGGGCAAATAAGGTGACATTACCTGCCCAGGCTCACTCAGCTAGTCAGTATCTGAGGTTGGATTTGAACTCAGGTCTTCTTGACTCCAGAGCCAAAGCCCTATATCTCACTACCCCTAAGAGGGGGGGATCAGGATGATTCACCAAGAAATCCCACTTCAGGGTCTCAAATGACAATTCCTTTTTTTTTTTTTTTTTTTTTTGCTGAGGCATTTAGGGTTAAGTGACTTGCCCAGGGTCACACAGCTAGGAAGTGTGAAGTGTCTGAGACCAGATTTGAACTCGGGTCCTCCTGAATTCAGGGCTGGTGCTCTATCCACTGCATCATCCAGCTGCCCCGACAATTTCTTTCAAAGCTCAGCTCAGGTGCCCTCCCCTCCCAGGTCCTCCCAGGCCTCCTTCAGTCATCTCCAATTGTGTATTTTCTTATCAGCATTCACACTGTACCTAGTCAGGCATTTCTTCATTGTAGCTCCCAGTACCTAGCACCACAATGAGCCTGAAGTAAATGTTTATCAATGTGAAAGGAATTCACCAAGGAATGTGAACAATAAGCAAATAGAGGAAGTGAGGAAGCAGTGGGAACTGGCCTCTCCGGGTGGAGTTCTCAAGTGGTCATGGGAGAAAGAATAGCTGGACCCCAGCCAGGACCAGGGAGAAGCAGGAGCCCCGCCTCCTCCCAGAGCAGAGGTAGGGGAGAATTCAGACACTCTGAAAAATGGCTCTAAAATATCTCCATCATCTGGCTTAGTTTTAGACTTGATCTATAATCAGGTCTTGGGGATTATTTAGAACTAAAAGGAGACAGCTAAGTGGCAGCGTAAATAGAGCAGCAGCCCTGAAGTTAGGAAGGGTTCAAATCTGATCTCAGACACTTAACACTTCCTGGCTGTGAGATCCTGAGCAAGTCATTTAACCCAACTGCCTCAGCAAATTAAAAAAAAAAAAAAAAAAAAACTAAAAAAAACTAAACTAAACTAAAGGGAATGTGGATCTTGTCTAGTGACTAGATTCTAGGCTATTTCATTTGCAGATGGGAAAACTGGTGAAGTACACAGAATCGAGAAAGAGCTATCAATCTGTCAATCCTTTCCGTGTCCGGGCCAGGTGAAGTTTCCCATGTCGTTTAATGCTTCCAATTACTTCTCAGATCTCAGTTTCTTCACCAGCTAAAGGGGCGGGTGAAATTAGGGGGTGATATTAGAATATCTAATTAGAATTATTAGAATATCTAATTAGAATTAGATATTCCCTCCCCATGCCCTAATCCTTCTACTCAAATCAGGGGTACACTCTCCCCCAAAACACCAAGAATCCGTGAGAAGTAGTCTTAGGATTAAAAAGAGTCCTTTTCCCCCCTTTCTGGGGTTCCCTGAAGCGTGTCTGTTCCGACCTGAGCTTTGGATGCAGGCTTTGTATTCTTTTCCAGCATTTGAACTGTGATCCTGTGAATGAGTGGGATTTGAGACTCCATCTATTAGAATCTCCTAGTCAGCAATACATGTCAACCAATCAACCGAGCAATTATAAGCATTTATTAAGCTCCTGCCAAGAGCCAGATACCCTACCAGGTTCTAGAGATAGAAAGATAAAAATCAAATAGCCCTCTCCTCAAGGAACTTATTATTAGTAGTAGTATTAATATTATTAGTATTAGTACTAATTATTACTATTATACTATTATATAGTACTAATTATTAATACTATTACTAGTATTAGTAATAATATTATATTAGATACAATATATATAGATATATTATATAGATAGATATTATATATAGATATATAGTTCATTATACACCTATAAGCCCACATACATGTAATATCATGCACATTTGACATATACATAATGTAGTATGTATGCATGTTTATGTGAAGCACATGCTCTGACTCTACTCCCATGTTAGATGGGATTCTCAGAGAACAATTGTTGCTTTTTTCCTTAGGATTTTAGAAAATCCTGAGAAACTTGAGGAGAGGAAAAGGGGGAGCAGTGTCTAATGCTATTGCTCATGAGCCCCCACCAACAGTATATTTTCCCCACTGATAATCAGTTTAAATCAGTTAGCCGATGAGACCCAATTATCTTTTAGAAAAGGCATTTGTTAAGATGACATACACAGTAAGAACAGTTGGTATAAATATTTTAGCAAAATATTCCCTCCCCATGCCCTTTCCTTCTGCTCAAATCAGGGGCATACTCTTCCCCAAGAGCACTAAGAATCCATGAGTAGTCTTAGGACAAAAAGGAGCCCCTTTTTCCCCTTTGCGGGGTCCCCTGAAGTGTGTCTGTTCTGACCTGAGTTCTGGATGCAGATGTCAGACGCTGTTGCTCTAGAAATAATGCTATAAAGAAAGTCCAGCCTTTAGTTTGTTCACTTTGGCTTGGGGGAGTTGGGGGGCACTCCTCCCTTCTTCCATTCTTGTTCCTCCAAATGATTTCCATCCTTCCTCTAAGTTGGATTTGTTATTTTTTACAAAAACTCACAGGTTATGATTGAACCCCTTCAATCACTCGCCAGGCCCAATGGATTTCATCCAGTAGTTTTCATTTCTCCAAATTGACTAAGAACTTTTTACACTGACTTTAATGCCTTATTGATTAATTGAATAATCATGTTCTCTTCCAAATAAGGCACTTTAAGTGGCGTGGGATGATTAATTGATTCAATAGCCTCTCATCCTCACAGAAATCTATACACAAAGGATACCAGAGGATTTGGAGGTAAGTACTATAGGAAAGGGTGGACCAGTCCCTGTCCATCAGTTGTGAGTCATGTGTACATCTTTCCTTTATTATTATTATTATTATTATTATTATTATTATTATTATTATAGATTTTTATTTATTTACAATATATATGCATAGGTAATTTTTCAGCTTTGACAATTGCAATACCTTTTGTTCCAATTTTTCCCCTCCTTCCCCCCACCCCTTACCCCAGATGGCAGGTTGACCAATACATGTTACATATGTTAAAGTATAAGTTAAATACAACATAGTATATATCTTTCCTTAAGCACTTTATGGACTGTTTAAAAACTAGCAAAGTTCGGCCCTCTCTGTCCCTTCTCAGTCAACCCAGCAGAGGCACAAAGGGACCAAATAAGATTGAGGACAAATGGGCCTTTTCCTTGTCTCCTAGGTTCCCATGGCTAATGCATCCAACACCAAGTAGACATCTACCCACCTTTAGCCTGGCTGGGCTTTGGAAAGCAAAAATTATCTCTGCACAGATTGACTTGAATCCTTTCTGACTTGGTGTGACCCTCCAGAAAGTGAGCTCTTGTAGACATGGCTTGTGAGAGCTCAGAACCACATCCGTGTCACAAGGAGCTCAGAGAAAGATCTGGGGAGGAAGTTTACAGTTTAAAAAAAATCCCAGTGGGAATGATCAGGCTCTGATCACCTCTCAGCTGGAATATTGTTTTTTTTTTTCTTTTTTTTTTCAGCTGGAATATTGTAATAAACTCTTAATTGATTTCCTTCCTTCCAGCCTCTCCTCCAATTCATGTTTCCTTGCTCTGCCCAAGTTTTTCCCTAAACCACATATCTGACCCATCACTCTCCTGCTCAATACCCCAGTGGCTCCCTATTACATCCCAGACTGAAACTACATCTCCTCATTTTGTATTTTAAATGCCATAGAACCAACTCCCATCCTGCCTAACTTGAGTTATTACATTCTTTCCATGTTATTCCCCTCAATGATTAACCTAAATTGGTTTCATCTCTGAGTTCCTCCCCAGTTTCATTTAGGTCTAAATTCCGGTTCTGCTTCTCACTCTCTATGTGATCTTAAACAAGTCATTGAACTTCTAAAGGAAATGCTTCAAATCTGAAATGGGAACACGCTAATCTATTCCCTTGATTTTTAAAAGGAGAGAAGTGAGAGCAGAGAGAGAGTAACTTGGCTAAGATTACACAACCGATAAGTAGTAATGCAGGATCTAGGGATGGGTAGAGAGCTAGTTTGCCTGGGGATCCCCAGGAGAAATATGAGCTAGACACAAAAGTTCCTCTGTTTCAACTGATTCTCGTACCGGGAAGGCCATCAAACCTCCTCTCTACCCTTGAGGTCCATGACTGTTATTCAGTCAAAAACCAGAAAAACAAAAAACAGGGCCTTGGCTACAGGATTCTCTAGGAACCCAAAGAAAAAAACAACAGATTAGAGCTAGGGAATCTAGTCCAACTCCTTCATTCTCCAAATAAGGGCCTCCTCCAGGAAGACTGTCCTGATTCCCTTTAGCAATAATGGCCTTGGCCCTCAGACCGCACAAGGTTGATTGTTGCTGTTCCTCTCAAATGTACTTCTATAATATCACTTATATGTGTTAGTGAGTTGCCTGGGGAATGATGACAATGTTCCTTTGCTTTTGCTGGTGCCTTTACCTGGAATGTCTACCTTCTTTATCTGGAAACCATATCCCCATGAAAACACCCCAAGGTGAGGGGCGAGCAGAGTAGTTGCCATGAGCAGGAAACTTACCCCAACTGGATGTCAGCACCCTGGGACACAGCTCCATTGGCCTTGTACTGGTTATGACTCCACTGGGTTTCTTCGTTTGCTTTGAGGAGGTTGTCCTGGTGTACTGAAAGAAAGCCTGTAGTTCAAGGCTCTGTGAGTATTGATTTATCCCTTGCTCTCTCTGGGCTTCAGTTCTGCTTCTATAATACAAAGTTGGACAAGCTCTGAACTCTATGACACTGTTTCTCCTCTTTGCCTTATGATGGAAAGGGAAGCTCTGAAAGCTAGGAAACATTGGTCATGGTACCATAATGAAAGGGAGCTTGGTCTTACCTTTTCCTAATGAGGAAAAAAAAATCCAAGAAAAAAGAAACTTCTGATATTTCATAAAATACTAGAATCTCCAAATCATAAGAACCCTTAGAAGGCGTCCATTCTAAACTATTACTGAACAGGCATCCTTTCAATCAAACCAGCAATCTATAAACATTTATGAAATACAAAAGGCTCTGCTTGGTGCAGGGGGTTCAAGGACAAAGAATGAAACATCTCTCCCTGTGAGGGAGATGATATACAAATACAGTCCTTATAACCAGAGTGTGTCTGGGTATCTATTCAACAATCAACTCTCTGGTTCAAACCAGTTCCAATTGTTCAGTGATGGAGAGAGCCATCTACACCCAGAAAGAGAACCATGGAAACAGAGTGGAACACAACATAGCATTCTCACTTTTTTTGTTGTTGTCTATTTGCATTTTATTTTGCTTCTCTTTTTTTCTTGTGCAGCACAATAATATGTATGCATATATTGGATTTAACATATTTCTACCATGTTTAACATATATTGGACTACTTGCTATCCAGGGGAGGCCATGGGAGAAGGGAGGGAAAATTGGAACACAGAGTTTTGCAAGGGCTAATGTTGAAGAACTGTCCTTGCATGTGTTTTGAAAAATAAAAAGCTTTAACAAATTAAAAAACAAAAAAAACAATCAACTCTCTAGGAGTTGTGGAAATGCAGGTCAGGCTTTGACTTTTAATCTTCCCTAACTTTTTTCTCCATTCCTTTCTTAAGCCTAGTCAATCAGCAAAATGATAAATGGAGATCTGATGTTGTAGCATTGGGGGATTTCCCAGGTGTAGATACTCACACTCAGAATTTAACAATCGACTTTCTGTTTGAGTTGGCTCCAGCACAACTCTTAGGAGAATAAATACGAGGTCACTGAGTAACTTTGTCATTTGGGGAGATCAGGAGAAGTTTTCTACAGAAAATAATGCTGAAACTGTGTCTAAAGAAGAAGGAGACAGGTTCTGTCCAGTAGAGGTAAGGAGGGGCTACCTTTCATGCATAACAGGCACTAAATTAAAATAAAAAAACAAAACAAAACAGGAGTCATAAAATCGGCTGCCCCACAGGATCAGCAGCCGCCCCACCATTTACTTTGCCAAGGTGACCTTCTTTTAAGGTGCTCTGGAGCGCTGGGGCTCTCAGCCACCCAAAGGGGCCCAAACTTCTCTTTCAAACCACACGCCCCGCCTCCTACAAACGGTGGCTGGCGCTGGGGGGCGGGGGAGGCAGCAGATTGAGTAAGTCAGTTCCCCTTCCGCTTCCCCCCACTGCTCTCCAACGACCTGCCAAACTACCAACCTGTTAATTATTATTTTTGCTCCTTCTCTCTGTCTCTCTCCTTGGGAGGTTGCTTCCCTCCTTCCTTGGCTGTCAGAGAGGAGTCAGGCTTCTCCTTTCTCCTCACCTCAACACCTCCAGGAGCCCAGAGGACATGCAGGCTATCAAATGTGTGGTGGTGGGAGATGGGTAGGTATCTTGCTTTGCTTCTGGACCAGGAGCTGGGGCATCTTCCCTGGGGCCTGAGGTTGGGGCAGGTTACCAATGTTAAATTTTCTCACTAGTCTGTGTTTCTCTTGCCAGCTTCTTCCCCAATCCCTTTCCCTTTACCCTAAGAGCATTCTGTGCCTTCTAGAACTTAGAAGCTGATGGGGAACAGCTATAAAAACTCATGTCTCTTCTCTCTGTGACAGAAATCTTCTGGGGGGGGGATAATGATGGTTTGGGCTATTATAACTCGCTTTCCTCAGCCAGCCCCCACCCTAAATCTGTTGAAAATGGGGCCGGAGGGTAGGGTGGGGCTAAGATTCTGTACCTACACTGAGCTCAGCATCGTGGGCGTTGGTGCATCCTTGAAGCAACCCAGGCCATTGGTAGGGCCGGAAGATGGTTTCCTTTCTCCCATCTCTGGGGAAATCATGGCCAGAGCCATGGCTAGACCTCTATTTGTTCCCACCGCCATATTGGGATCTTGTTGGTCTTTAGAGGTAATATGAAAGTTGGTTGGGGTGAGAGAACCTTGATGGATATGAACATTAATGTGAGAAGAAATTGGAAGTCGTGTAGACCGAGTCCTGAAATATAAATTTGGCTCAAATCTCACCGAGTACTGGACCTGGAATCAGTTATTAACTGTGTGACATTGGGCAAGTCCCTCTGAGCTGCTTCTGCAAAATAAAGGGGATGGTCTTTGGACCTTTGGGGATCCTTCCAGCTGCTCAGTTTCCTTATCTATTATAAAGAAAAAAGTCTTAGGCTAGATGATTTCCATGATCCCTGGCAGTTCTGAATCTAAAAGCTTTTTGCCTGTGAGATTTGCTACTTGCAACCTTTTCAACCTTGGACAAATTATTGGAATTATCTGATTGTTTTTTTTTTTTTTCTTTCTTTGTGAGATAAAGATGGGGTGGAGGGAAAGACTCCATGTTTTCTTCAGATATTAAATCTTCTGATTTTCTGTCACCCTCTACTGGGATTCGGGCTCTAACTCTTCCTGGTATGACCTCAAATAAATCACCTCCTCATAGTCTCCACTTTCTTTTCTGCAAAGGGATGACCTTGTTATTTCCAAGCTTTGTTTGTTTGAAGACTAGGATGTGACATTTTGTATAGGGAAGAGATGGGGAGAACCAGGAACCAGAAAGACTCCATGTAGGACAGGAACATAAAGCTGAGAGAGAGCCTTGAAATGTGGGATGTCAGAGCTGAGAAGGCCCTCAAGAACATAAGTCAGAGATAGAATGGAAGGGTGGAAGAAAGGTCGAGAACTTAGAGCATAGAATGCTAGAGTTAGGAGGGATGGATCCTAGAACCCTAAATAATATTAGAGCTGGGAAATGGCCTTAGCCTATAGAATGGCAGAGCTGGGAGAAGGCCTTGGAATGTGGAATGGCAGAGCTGGGAAGGCCTTGGAATGTGGAATGGCAGAGCTGGGAAGGCCTTGGAATGTGGAATGGCAGAGCTGGGAAGGCCTTGGAATGTGGAATGGCAGAGCTGGGAAGGCTCTCAGAACACAGAAGGTCAGAGTAGGGTGGAGGGATGGAACTGAGAAGAAGAATTGGGAACTTGGAGCATAGAATGCTAGGGTTAGAGGGATCTTAGAACCTTGAATGTCTGAGCTAGGAGAGAACTTAGAAAATGAAATGTCAGAGCAGAGATTATTTGAAATGTTAGAGCTGAGAAGAAATCTAACTCTTTGGTGTTACAGGTGAGGAACTTAAAGCCCAGGGTTACTTGTCCAAGGTCACACACACACACACACACACACACACACACACACACACACAGAGGCGGAGGCTAGACCTCCAAAACAAGTCTCCAAACTTGGAGGCACTTTTTTGAACTGATTGGGGAGGGTTCTGTACAGGTGAAGAGGACCCAGTCCGGTCCCTAATTGGCACTTAGAGAGTTAATGGCGCTAGGGTATCATCTCTACTGATCCCTTCCCCCTCCTTTCCCCCCTTATTATTTCTCTGAACTGGTTTTTCAGCGGAAGTTGGTGAGCCAAACTCTCCTCTTATTCAAAATGGGGAGGGGGGAAAGGGGGCCCCCAGGGAAAAGAAACTGAACCCGAGAGGGATGGAAAGAAAAGGAAACTTTACAAGTAAATTGGTCCCTAGACAGGAAGTTAATGTGGAGGCCAGTCTTTACACCTTGTACCTGACCCAGGAAAACCCCCTTTCCTCCCACCCCTAGCTCAGGTGTGCTTCTCAGTGCCTTCTTTCTCCTCCCATTCTTTATAGCTTGGATTCCAAAGAAATGGAAAAAACAGAAAGGGATGGGAGAGGTGGGCCAAGGAAGCCATTATGGGATACGTTATGCAATCTTTGACTATAGAACCTTAGAAATTCAGAATTTGGAGGGATCTTGGAACACAAAACATCAATGGTGGGAGGGCCTTGAGAATGGGAAATATCAGAACTGAGAAGACCTTAGAATAAGGAATGGCAGCTGGGAGACACTATCGGTTCCAAATCTCTCATTTTACATATGGGGACATTGAGGCTTAGAAGCTGGAGAAGGGAAATACAAAGTGGAAACCACTGAACTTCTCTGTCTCTTCTTCATTTCAGAGCTGTGGGTAAAACTTGCCTCCTCATCAGCTACACCACCAATGCCTTTCCTGGAGAATATATTCCCACAGTGTGAGTACTTGGAGAGGGAGGAAATGGTCTGGGAAGCGAGAAGGGGACAAGCTCTGTGTGAGGGAAGGAGAATTTAATCCAATCAAGACTGGATAGTATTGTGTAGAGAACTGGTTCCGGAGTCAAGAAACTGAGTTTGCCTGCTATATTATCCATTTACTAGCTATGTAAGCTTGGGATAATTTCTCTGGACTCAGTTTCCCCACCTGTAAAATGAAAATGGTGGACTAGAAAAATTTTAAGTTCCCTCGGCATTTTAACTTATAGAATCTGAGTGAGAAGGAATCCTCAAAGGTATAACCCAGCCTGGTCATGAGCTGGAATACCCTTTATAACAACCTTCATCTGATGAACATCTCCACTAATGGGGACTTCATTGCTTGTATTTAGTCATTTTTCAATCAGTCAACCCCATTTGGGGTTTTCTTGGCAGAGATACAAGAGTGGTTTGCTGTTTCCTTCTCTGGCTCATTTTACAGATGAGGAAACTGAGGCAAAGGGGGTGAAGTGATTTGCCCAGGGTCTACTACGTGTCTAAGGCTGGATTTGAACTCAGGAGGATGAGTCTTCCCCACTCCAGTCCTAACACCTCTATCCCCTGCAGCGCCACCTAGCTGCCATCCTTGCTTAAGTTAAGCTATTCTGCTTTGGGGTTGATATAATCATTAGAAAGTTTTTTCATATTTACACTTGAAATCTGCCTTTTGGCAGATTCTATTTTTGCCCTCTGGGCCCAGCAGAATGAAATGAATTTCTCCACAATAGTCTTATGGACACTTGACACTTATGGACACTTGAAGCTAGGTCCCTAAGCCTTCTCTAAGCTAAACACCCAGTTCTTTCTACTAATCCTTGGATGGCCTGGCTTCCAGATCCTTTGACAACATGGTGGTAGACTTTCTCTTGCTTATTCATGGCCAGTCCTGTGGTTCTTGGTGTGCTCTGACCACAGAAAATACGGGAGGTCCATTCTCTGTCTTGTTTTGGCCGTTATGCCCCCTATAATACAGGCTAAGATGATGTTAGCTTTTCGGAGACTCTACTACATTGCTGATTTCTATGTTGCTTTTAGGAGCCCCATTTTACAGATGGAAGACACTGAGGTTCAGAGTGTCACACAGCTAGGGAGTATGTCTAAAACAGAATTCTAACCCACTTTCTTGAAGAAAAGTCTGGGGTTCATTTGTGTACATTGTTCCTTTCTGGCCTGGGATTATTTATATTTTAGCCCTCAAGATTCCTTCCAGATGTTGCAATCACTCACACAGGAAGTCCTTCTATATTTCTATTCTAGGGACCTTAAAGAGGTGCTTTGGGCCAAACTCTAGAGGAAACTTCTGTTCAGTGAGATCTCATGCATATAAATGAAGCAGAATCTCAGAGCTGGAAGAGACACAATCTATTCCAGGTTGAATGTAGGGGGAAAAAAAAAAAAGTTCCTTTTAAGTATTCATGAGAAGTGGTTGTCCAACCTCTTCTTGAATAACATTACGGACAGGGAGCTCACTACCTCAGAAGGCAGAGCTTTGTGACAGCTCTGATTGGAAGATAGTTCTTCCCCTTCAACTCCCAATATGGCTAAGCCTTACCTATTCTTTCTTTTGATCTTTTCATGTCATGGTTTCTAGTCCCTTCCTTATCCAGATCCAGAGAGACCACAGCATTAAGTAGGTACATGATATGGTAGCTGTAAAATCAGGAGATCTGAGTTCAAATCTTGTCTGAGTCACTCACTAACAGTGTGACTCTGGGCAAGTCATATTCCTGCTCTGGGCCTCAGTTTCCTATCTGCCACATGAAATGGTTGAACTAGATGATCTCCAGTCCTAGCTGTAGGCTCCTTTAGGCTTATTAATCTCATCACTATTTTCTCTGCCTCATAATAAAAAACTGCATCATATCAAATGATATGGCTTGGTCTTTTCAGATATTCTTTTGTTGTGACCCTTCTGCTCTGGTCCTAGTTCTGATCGTTGCTACTCTGAGACAGGGATGTGGGGATTATCAAATGTCACCTCAGAAATTGGAGTCAGATCCACAATTCCTTGGGAATTCCTTTGCAATTTATCTTGAATGAGAACTGAGAAGTTACAAGAAGACAGATTTAAGATCAACAGAAGAAAGGACTCTCATGGGATTCTAGGGTCATGGGTTTGAAGTTGTAAAGGACCTCAGAGACCATCTCGTACAATCCCTTTGTTTCCTGATGAGAAAATTGAAGCAAATGGTTTGTCCAGAGTCAGACAGATAATAAACATCAGAGGTAGAATTTTATCCCAATTTTTATTGACCCTGGAGCCAGGGATCTTTCTAATCCATCAAATTCTGTCCTCCCCACTCCAACCTCCCTCTTGGACCTTGGGAATTCCCTTGCAATTTATCTTGAATGAGAACTGAGGAAGTTACAAGGAGACAGATTTAAGGTCAATAAGAAAGAACTTCCTGCCAGTCAGAGTTGCCCATTGACATATCTTGCTTTGGGACGTACTGAGGTCCCCATCTCTGGTATAAAAGAAAAAGGTTTCTACTACGCCACATTGTCCCCAGCTCATTGACACAACTCTTATCAGGGATGCTATTGAATAGATGCTAGCTTGGGAGGGAGATTGGACTAATTGATTTCCAAGATCCAAATCTTAAGATCCTTAATTCCTTAAGATCCTTCCTAAGGATTAATTGCAAAATTTCTTACCTCATTCAAGAGAAATTAAATATTATGTTTGTGTGTTTATGGAGACCTTCCTCCCTCTTCATTTTAGCAGGTTTTTGAGGGAGGAGAGAAAATGGAAGAGTGAGTGAATTTGCTCCATTAACTATATGATGCAGGGTGGTCACATGCACTCCTGGTTCCCTTCTTTGTTAGAGAAGCCCAAAGGGTCTTGTCATGTAGCTCTTTCTATTTCAGTTGTTCCGATCGAGTCTTCAGAGGAACAGGTAGCCATGACTAAAGGAAAGAATATTTAAAAGGAAGAAACTATAGACTTGGAAAAGGGCACTGAGCCTAAGATCAAGAGATTTGGGTTCTATGTCTAGAACTACCTTTAATTAGCGTCTGTCTTCTTCTGTTTCTCTTCTGAAGATGAAAGAGGAGAAATGCATCCTCTAAGGGATCTTCAGTGTCTAACATTCTATTATCTCAGCTTAGCGATGATGGGTAGCACCAATGGGTAGCGTGAGCATTTCTGAAGGGTCTACTATGTGTCAGGCACACAGAAGGGAAAGAAATACAAAAGAAATACAAAAAGAAATACAAAAAGCCCTCAAGGAGCTTGTAGTCTATTGGAGGATAGCAAATACACATATAAGTATATACAAAGTACATATAGGATAGTTTGGGAAAGGACTAGGAAGATCAGGAAAAGCTTCCTCGCAAAAGTGACATTTGAGCAAATCTTTGAAGCAAATTAGAGATTTTAAAGGAGCAGCCAGGAGGAGGGGGTTGCATTCTAGGTATGAAGGACAACCCGTGCAAGCATTTGGAGATAAGAGATGAAATATCACATGTGAGGAGAAGCACGAAGGCCGGTGTGTGAAAAGGATAAATATTGAGCAAGACTGGAAACATGTGGACTTCCTTTTGGCTAGTCCAGAATGAGAAGTCTCATGGCAATGTGAATGGAAGCCTTAGGGATAATAAGGAAGTCCATTTAGGGGGCTCATGGTTGCATGTTGATGCTGCAAAGAGCAGATTAGAATGTGAAGAAGAGGAGTAGCTAGGTAATGCAGTGGATAGAACACCAGCCCTGAACTCAGGAGGACCTGAGTTCAAATTTGATCTCAGACACTTAACACTTCCTAGATGTGTGACCCTGGGCAAGTCACTTAACCCCAGCCTCAGGGGGAGGAAAAAAAAAAAAAAGAAAGAAAGAATGTGGAAAAAGAAGAAAAAAGCCCAAGTGTAGAGGTAGGCAATTGTTGGCTCCAAAGCCCTCATGCCCTTTCTAGCTCAGCCCCTAACTGGCTTCATTACCTTCATTGAATTTGTCTTGGCTGCAGTATCCCCATTATAAACTTTTTGGTTGGGTTTCATGAAGTCAATTATTTCTCTTAGCTTAAACATAGAATCAAGGATTTAAAAAAAATGGTCGATGAACATTTGGAGATTTTAGATAAGGAACTAAAACATAGTTTAGCAATTCTGGGAGTTTCCTTCTATGTTATGGAAGGGGGGAGCAATCTAAATTCAATGTTTATGAGGTTTGTAAAGGGTATAAACAGTGCCTCGGCACGTTTATTTCCAGCAAGTCATATGGCTCATTCTATTTCAGTTGCTCTGATCAAGCCTTCAGAGGAACAGTTAGCTCAAAGGGGAAGATGGGTAGAGGGGGAAAAAATCCCCCCACTTACTGGCCTGGAAAAGAGCACTGGTCACGGAAGAGGTCAGAGGTGGGAGGGACATTTATGGCTATGACTGCCTTGTGTCATGTAGGAAAATCATCTAGCAAAGAGCCAGAAAGCTTGAATCAGAAAACAGGCTCTGACTCTTAAATAGCTGTGGGACCCTGAGAAAGCTTTGTGATTTTTCTGAGTTTATACTTCCCAGTCCAATCCAATCCAATTCAATTTAGTCTAGTCTAGTCTAATCCAGTCTAGTCTGATTCAGTTCAATCCAGTCTAGTTCAATCTAGTTTAGTCCAATCCAATCTAGTCCAAACCAATTCAATCCAGTCGAATCTAATCCAGTCCAAATCAATGTAATCTAGTCCAATCCAGCCTAGCCCAATTCAATGCAATTCAACCCATTCTAATCTAGTCCAATCTAATCCAATCCAACCTAGTCCAATACAGTCTAGTCCAATTGAGACCAGTCACTCTAATATAGTCCCGATCAATTCAATTCAATCCAGTCCAATCCAGCCCATATTAGTCCAGTCTAGTCTAAACCAATTCAATCCAGTCTAATCCAATCCAGTCCAACTCAATGTAATTCAACCCAGTCCAATTCAGTCCAGTTCTGTCTAGTCCAATCCAATTGAGAACAGTCCAGATCAGTTCATCCCAGTCCAAACTGGTCTAAATCAATTTAATCCAATCCAATCTAGTCCAAGTGAATGTAGTCAAGTCCAAACCAGTCTAATCCATTGCAATTCAACTCATTCTAGCCCAATAAAATCCAGTCTAGTCCAAGTCAATCTAGTTTAGTCCAATGTAGTCCAGTCCAATTGCGATCCAGTCCACATCAATTCAATGCAGTCCAATTCAGTCCAGACTAGTCTAAACCAATTTAATCCAGTACAATCCAATCTAGTCCAAGTGAACGTAGTCAAGTCCAAACCAAGTCCAATCCAATGCAATTCAATCCATTCCAGTTCAGGCCCAGTCAATCTAGTCTAGTCCAATGCAGTCCAGTCCAATTGAGAGCCAATCCTCTATAATCCAGTTCAGAGCAATTCAGTTCAATCCGGTCCAATCCAATCTGGCTTAATCCAATCCAGTTTAGTTCAATCCCTTCCAATCTAAAACTTTACTCAAGGTAACATAGCTAATAACAATAATAAAACAAAACAGCAACTATAGATGAAAATGGAATATGATGAATGAGAAAACATCTATTAAGTATTTATTATAGGCAACACATTGGCATTACAAAAGTCACTTCTGGGATTTCTATAGTATTTGAAGCCCCACACATTCATGATAGCACTGGATCTTTATAACAATTCTATGAGGTAGGTTCTACAATGACTCCCATTTTACAGATGAATAAATTGAGGCCCAGAGACCAGAACTGACTTCCTTGTAACTACAAGGTTAGTTACTAACACTAGATAAGAACTATGATTGCACATCTATGATCCTTTGCATCATATTACATTGCCTCTCTGAACTTTATTTTCCTCATCTGTAAAATGGGCATGATAGTATTAGTCTTATCCGACTCAGAATTGGGTGGAAAAGAATACGTAAAAACATATGTAAAACATAATCTAAAGAAATGCTATTATAGTATACTATAGAACTACCGAGGGCAGATCTAAAGAGGGAAAAAGTCACAAAGGGGAAACTGAAACCCAGAGTGTGGGGCAGGGTAGATAAGGAAGTAGCACCAATTTGAGGGAGTTTCCCATATTTTGCATGCACATGAGCCCTGGGTCTTTTTTATTTTATTTTTTTTTAAGAAGCCACCTCCTCCTTTCTCACTTGACATCACTGCTCAGACATCAGCAGCCTAGGGGACTCCAATGCTTGGGATTCAGAAACATCAAGCCCTTGTGATGAAACATTTTGAATGCCAAGAGGAGATGGATTTGTCTTGGAGCAGGACTCAGATAGGGCTTTGTTTGGCCAATGGTGTGGGTACTGAGTCAATTTAATTCAAGAAGCTTTGATTAAGAGTTAATCATGTGCAAGGCAACAAGGCTATGGACTCTGAAGCTGCTTCTGGGATGAGGAAGGGAGAAGGGACCAGACAGCATTGTGAGAGTCAGAGAATAACTGTGGACCTTGTGGTCCAGTGACTCTTGGGGTCCAAGGAGACCATATAATTTGTAGACTAAAGGGGCTGGAGGAGCTAATTTTACAAATGAGGGAAACTGAGGCCCAGAGAAAGGGAGTGATTAAACAGGGGCATGTTCTGTACTAGAACCTCAGTCCTCTACATCTGACTTATTCATAACATCACAGAATTGCAGATTGTTAATTAGAAGGGAATACACAGATCCCAGGGGTTCTTGACCTGAGATCTATTTATAGATAACATGCATTATATATAATTATATTTATATAATATTAATTATGTTCCTAGATAATATATGCGATCTGTTATATTTATCAAAAATTTATATGAATATATTTCTTATAATGCATACTGTATATTTATGTATTATTGTATATCTATATTTTGTTGTTTTATTAATATATTTATAAATTATATATTTTCTTAATTGCATTTCATTAAAATTCATCTCCTCCACTATCCTTTGTGTATATTATTTTAAGCATTTAACAACACGATCTTGAGAAGTGGTTCATAGGTTTCACTAGAATGTCAAGGGGGCCAAAGAAGATTAAGAGCACCACAGCTACTCTAATACCTCACTTTACAACTGAGGGAACTGAGCTCAGTGAGAACTGCTTTGTTCAAGGTCACCTGACTTGAGTTGAGTGGCTTGAAAGCACTGGAGAGGAAATCACTGCTAGGAGGAAGGCTGGGTTTGGACTCCAAAGACTTGTCTCCTCTTTGCCTTCTCTCAATTTTCTTATCTATAAATAAAGTAAGCTGGATTCACTGATCATAGAGCATCCTTGCAGCTCAAAAAGGAGGATCTTATCAATTTATTCCTCAAACCACCCTTTGAGGACTTATAGCCATATGTGAGATAAAATAAATGATAATAACAAGGACTCCATCAAGGGCATGTGTGATGAGCAAAGGAGAATGATGGACCCAGAGTTCAAAGATCTCATTAGAAAAACAGATCTGTTGGCTCTTTTCAACAGTGAAGTGATTTAAGGCAATTCCTATAGTTTCGTGGTAGAAAGAGCCATCTGCATCCAGAGAGAACTAAGGAGACTGAAGGTGGATAAAAGCATAGTATTTTCACCTTCGTTGTTGTTATTGTTTGTTTGCTTGTTTTTTTTTGGTCAGATGGAAATATTTTCAGAAGAATTGCACATGTTTAGGGAGGGAAAAACGAGGGAGGGAGGGAAGGAGAAAAATTCAGAACATAAGGTTTTGCAAAGGTGAATGTCAAAAGCTATCTTTGATGTACTTGGAAAAATAAAAGGCTATTATAAAAAAAAGAGGAAAAAAAAGAAAAACAGGTCTGATAGTTACTTGTGTCCTTGGACAAGGACAAGAAGCGAGGCATGATGAACAGATCAGGGGATTGGAAACCACGTAGTTTGAATTTGATTCTCATCTTGTCCCCTGGCTGGACATGAAAAAGTCATTTTCCTTCTGTGGACCTCAGTTTCCTTATTTGAAAAATTAAAGTATTGGACCTGGCGATTGCTAAGGTCCCTTCCTGCTCTCTATTATATTGTAGATCATTTCTCTTTCATGAGCTTCAGGTAACTTATTCATAAAATAAGTGTCATTATAATTGTATTTCCTACCTTGCAAGAGCATCTTGGGGGTTTTGTAACTTTGTAAGCTGTAACATATTGTAAGCTTTTTAAGAGAAAGGGCTGTTTCTGTCCCTTTTTTTTTTTTTGTAACCCCAGCAGTTAGCACAGTGCCTGACCCATTGTAGGTGCTTAATAAATGCTTAGTGATTGATATGAGCTCTAATCATCATTCTTTAGTGAGAAAGCTAGACAACAGAAACCAAGATACCAAGAGAAGTCTTAGTTTCCCTAAGATATTAGACAAAGGAATGGCAGGTTTCTACACTGTTGAATCTATTCTCTATTAAGAATTTATGAAAATTAAAAAAAAAAAAAAACCTGTTGCCTAGGTGAGGCAGAACCTCAAAAAAAAAAAAAAAGAATTTATGGAAGGTTATAGACAAGAAACTCACAAGGAGAGAACAGAGACAACTAGTCTTAGTAAGACCAGCATCTATGCACAAAAATGCATCCTCAAATAACACACAAAATACAAGTAATACATGTATTACAAAAAATAATCAACTAACAGTTATAATGATAGCTCACATTTGTGTAGTGTTTTATGGTTGCAATGTACTTTTGTTGTTATTGAGTTGATTATTGAATATTTAGTTATTTTGTTCATTATTTAGTTTATTCATTATTTACTTATTTAATTTTATTCACTATTTAGTTTATTTTGTTCATTTAGTTATTTAATTGATTATTTATTTAGTCAAGTCTTACAGAGATGCTGGAGTGATTTGCCATTTCCTTTTCCAGGTCATTTTACAGATGAGGAAACTGAGGCACACAGAATGACGTGACTTGCTTAGAGTCACACAACTAGCAGGTGTCTGAGGCAGAATTTGAAAGCAGGACTTCCTAAGTCCAGATCTGGAATTCTATCCTCTGTGCCAACTGTTACATACTTTTTTCCCTTTTCTTGATTCTCATTCCAGTCCTGTGAGATGGGGAGGGATAGGAAACTCCCTTTGCCAATAAAAGTTGGCACCTGCCTTGCATTTGACCTCAGGGAACACTGGAACACTGGAAGGAGGAAGTTACTTGTCCAGAGTCTCCAAGTGTGTCAGATGCAGGATTAGAACAATGGCTCTCGGGAGTGATGAGGATCATTACTGCCATTTTGCAAGTGTGGAAGCTAAAGCCTAGAGAAATGATTTGATTAGTTCAAGGTCATTCCAGACAACCCGGAACTGAAATGACACTGGAGATCTGTACCTTACAATGAGGAAAAGCAATTAAGCACCTTCTTGGGCTCTGGGCCAGTCTGTGGGTCTAAGGCTGATAGGAATGGTGGCCAGTCATTTGTTATCTTGTCAGATCCTATATCTTGGTTATCAGGGCTACTTCCTGAAAATAGATTCTGTTTGTCAGCTGATGGGGTGGTAGGGTGGGGTAGCAGATACAGAGAGATAGGGAGGACACTGTAATACAATTGTATCCTGACTGTTTTTAGCTGCTTTGGCTGGTCACTATACCCTCTCTGAATGTTCAGCTTTCTCACCAGTTAAATGAGGGAGGGGTGGAGAGGAGGGAACACTAGGATGGCAGCAACAAGGTACAGTGTTGAGAATGTTTTCTTTTTGAAGTCAGAAAAAGTGGATTCAAAGTTTGCTGTTGCCACCCATGATTTATATGATCTTGTCCAAGTCACTTAACTCATTTTTCTCATCTCCAAATGAGGGGGCTAGAGAAGATGATTCCTGAGACTCTTCAAGTTATGAGTCTATGATTCTCAGTAATTTTATCTATCTGGACCTCAGTTTCCTCATTCTCTTCTAATCATGATTGCTAGGAAGGTCATCATCACTAGCTGTCCTCTGCTTGGTAGGCTGTATCAAGTATATTGTGTCCATGGTTCTAGGTATCACATAATAGAAGGATGTTAACAAACTGAGGAGCTTATAGAAGTTTGCCCTCAAACTTTGAGATCATTCCATGGACACTAAATCTGTTGAAGAAATTGGGGATGTTTTCTAGAGAAAAAAAAAGATTTAGGGGGATGTGATCATTGTCTTTCAAGTATTTAAAGGATTCTCATATACAAGAGGCACTAGGTTAGCTTAGTTAGGTTAGGTTAGCACTTGGTTAGCTTAGCCCCAGAAGGTGGCCCAGGTGATGGAAAGGAAAAACCTGACAAAGCTCTTGTTTACTGGAATAGGATCCTTGGGAGGTGGTAGGGTCCTTCCCATTGGATGTGCCCAACCAGTAGTCATTGAGCATTTTGTCACAGTTTCTTGTTCTGGTAAAGGTTGCCCTTGTTCTCCTCCAAGGTCCCTTCTAGCCCTGGGCATTGCTTGTTAAATTGCAACCCATTATGCAGCCCTTAATGAATGTCACAAGCCAAAGGGAGCTGAGAGGGATCAGATAAGCAAACCATTACAGCTGACCTCCCATGCCTGAACAGAAATTTACCAAGAGTCAAGAATTGGGGAGTCACCAAATTGTTGTCCAATGCCTTACTTCCTTATAGATCAGGAACTGAAAGGGACCTTAGAAGTCATGGAGTTGGGGCAGCTAGGAGGTGCAGTAGATAGAACGCCAGCCCTGTTCAAATCTGGTCTCAGACCCTTAACACTTCCTAGCTGTGTGACCCTGGGCAAGTCACTTAATCCCAACTGCTTCAGCAAAAAAAGAAAAAAAAAAGTCATGGAGTCCAACCTTCTTCATTTTATGTGGGGGGAGTCAGTGGAAGCAAAGTCCTCAGAACTAGGAAGAAGCCAATCCTTTTATGACTTGATTGCCTTGCCAGACTCCCCTTGGAAGAGTGGGTTCATTTTCAGATACCCACAAAATCCATTTTAAATGACCTAAGTGGCAGAGTGGATAGATTGATGTCCCAAGTTCAAATCCTGCCTGTATGACCTTGTGCAATTCACTTAACTTTTTTAGGTCTCAGTTTCCTTATCTATAAAATGAAGAAAATAGTAACATCTATTTGTTGTTATATTGTGAAAACCAAAAGTTTGTAAAGTGATTTGTAAACTTTAAAATGTTATATAGATACTAGATATGATGGTGATGATGAATTTCAGCTAATTGAAGAGTTATCTTTGGAAGAGCAGTTAGCCTTCTTCTGCTTGGTCCTAGAGAGGATGAGGGAGAAAATTTTGACTTCTTGTCAGGGAATAATGTTCTAATAACTGACTGAAAAAAATGAATTGGACTTCTTGGGGAGATTTTCCATCACTAGAAGTCTTCACTCAGAGGCTCTTCCAGATGAACAAAAGAGATTCTTGGATTGGAGGATTTGATAAACTTTTCAATTCTAAGACTGAGAGGACCTAGGTTTAAATCCTTCCTGTGACACTATTATGTGACCTTGAGCAACTCACTTCATGGGAATCAGTTACCTCATTTGTAAAATTAAAGAGTCGGATCAGATGGACCCTTCCTGTTCTAGATATAAGATCTTAGCATCCCATGAAATCTAGGTTTCCCCATTTGACCCTTCTTGTTCTATATTTAGGATTTATAAATCCATGATTCTGTGAAGTAAATATAGGAAGAGGATTTTACTTGGCCAAGGATTCCCAGCTGTTCCATGGTAAAACTGGGACCAGAGTTCTGGGATTCTCTCCTATCATGTAGCTGGAGGCAGAGAAAATGGCAAATCCTTCTGAATATCATTCAGCTAGAAAGCCAGGCTAGCTCTTTTTCCTATCACCCAGAAGCCAGGGGCTCCCGGTTGAAACCAATTAAAAATCCCAGTTTGGGGGAGGGGAAGTCTCCAGGTCAGCTAGACTTGCCCCTGGTCTTTAAATGATGCTCATGAAGCTTTTGAGTTGGCCTTTTGGATGAGCTTTGAAGGAGTGAGGGAGTAGAGAAGGTGGAATCTGAGTCAAATGACCAAACAAATTCTTAGCAAATGTTCTGGGTACCACCTCTGGAATGATGCTGGCAGGTGATGTGGAACTCTGGACACTTGGATCTCTTCTCTTCATGTTTTTATCACCTTGGGAAGGTGGGTAGGAAAAGTCTTGATTTCAAAAGTGGCCACTTTCCATGAGCTGCTTCAGATGGGGATAGGGGCAAGATGGCAGTCCTCCCTCCTCTGTTCTGTCCCTGCAGAGGGAGGGATAGAGAGAGAGACAGAGAGACAGACACACACATAGAGGAGACAGAAAAATAAATTAAGACAGAGAGAGACAGGGTGAGAAATAAGGAGAAATAGAATGTGTGAAAGCAGATAGGGAAGCAGTGAGAGGTAGGAGACACTGAAAGTGCAACACACAAAAGTGGAAGAGTAAGAGAGAAAGGAAGCTATTGAGACAGATATAGAGACATAGGGCAGAGAGCAAGGCACCATGAAGTAGGGGAAGTGAGAAACTAAGAATGAGACAGAAGACCTGACAGTCAGAGAAAGAACACAAGAGAGGGGGAGGGAGTCTGTGAGTGTGGGACTCCATTCTGTGTCAGTCCAAAAGAAGAGAGGAAGGAAATAGGATCCCAGCCTTCTTCAGCCTCCCTGATCTCCTTCAGCCTCCTTTAGGCTTTCCTCGCCTCCCTCAATTTCTCTTGCCTTTTTGATCTTCCTCAACTTCCCTTAGCCTTCCTTGTCTCCCTCATCTTCTTTTGTCTCCTTCACCTCCCTCAGCCTCTCTCAACTCCTTCAGCTTCCCTTGGTCTCTCACCTCTTTCAATCTCCCTCTTTCTCATCTTCCTAAGCTTCCCTTTGTCTCTCATCTTCCTAAGCCTTGATCAGGCTCCCTTCTCTTAACCCCTAAGCCATCCTCGCTTCCCTCAGCCTCTTACCTCCAAGTTCCTGATGGCAGCGGGTTGAGAATGGGTCAGAGAAGCCCTCCAGAGTAGGATCAAACTTCTCAGCATCTCCAGACTCCTCCAGTCAATGGAGTCCATACCTTTTCATGGTGCCTGCCCATTTCCTTTTGGTTCCCCTCCTTCCCACATGTTCTCAGTCACTACCTCCTATCTCTTATCTCAGGCCCAAGAGACCAGGAGATCTGGAACTTGGACAAGTCCATTGCCTCTGAACAATGCTAGGGCCTTATAGAGAAGGAAACCCTTATCCCAATACCCAGGCCCCCATCTTTCTGGTTCCCAGGGAACCCAAACAAGTTTAATAATAATCACTTCCATTTTTTAAAATAACACAGAGGAAGAGGGATAGACTAGGAAGAGCAACTGATTGAGAATCATGGGAATTTGGGCTTAAATCCCTTGTCTGCTACCAAGCACTTATACACCTTCGACAAGTAACTTCTCTTACTGTAGGAATCTGTTTTCTCATTTGTAAAAAACAGTGTTTACAATAAATGGCTTCTGAAGACATTCTCAGCTCAGGATCTATACTTCTATAATCTTGTAAATTGGTCCCATTTTAATGACTCTATAAGGTTCACAAAACATCTTCTTTTCACAAATCCAGTGAGGTAGTTATTATCCAAATCCAAGCCAATCCAAGCTAATCTAATAAACATTTGTCAGTCCCTTCCTCTGTGATAGGCTTGGGAGAGACAAATGAAAAAAGACAAAAAAAAAAAAAAACAAACAAACCCAAAACAACAAAAAAAAAACCCAAACAGTTAGTCCCTGCCCTTCAAGAGCTTACATTCTGCTGGAGGGAGGAACTTACATTCTACTGGGGGAGTTTACATTCTACTGGGGGAAATTCAGAATGTAAACAGGTAAATATTGTGATGATAATATGAGGAGGAAGAGAAGAGAAACTATTATCTATTATCTATTATTATTAAACTATTATTATTATTATTCCTGCGGGCATTTGCAAAAAGTTTGCATTTTGGATTTTAGCCATGGAAAGATATTTATATGGTTTCTGTCTCTATCCATATAACCACACAGCCCTGCCAACCTGTGAATACCCATCTTATTCTCTCTAAGAATCTATGGCAGTTTTAAGATTTCACTTCATCATTTCGTTGGAAATAGTGTTGGAGGGAGAAGCCTGGGATTAAAATCTTAGCAGTTAGAGATCTTTAACAATTCACTTTACTCCTCTATCATCTGAAAAGTGAGGGATTTGAATTAACTGACTTCTGAGGTCTATGCTAGCTCTAGATCCCAAACTATGGTTTCTCTGGGTCTCAGTTTCCTTATTCATAAAATGAAAGAGTTGAGCTCAATTACCTCCGAGGTCCCTGCTAGACTTCTATCTAGGATTCTTGGAGTTCGTGGAAGGAGACTTGTAAAGACTTCTTATACTCTTATACAGAAACTTTCTAGGATGATGAGAGAGAAAGAGAGAGAGAGAGAGAGAGAGAGAGAGAGAGAGAGAGAGAGAGAGAGAGACAGAGACAGACACACACAGAGACAGAAAGAGGAGAAGGAAGAGGAGGAGAAAGGAGGAGAAAAGGAGAAGTAGGAGAGAGAACAAGAACCAAAAGAGAAAGAGACAATTAGATGGAGCAATATCAAGAGACTGAGAGAAGCAAAGAGATAACTATAGAAAGACTGATAGAGATAGTGAAGAGACACTCAACCACTTTGACTAGACATAGAAGAGACTGCTTGGAATTAAACTTGAAGAGAAGGTAGCCACAGATGATGGAAGATCCTGAATGTTAAGCTCTGTGCTTAATCATGAGGAGACAGAGCTGGTAAAGCACAGCTCTTACCCACAAGAAGCTTACCCTCTAGTTGGGAAGATAAGCTGCATATAAGAATCTTAGTAGCTCATCTGTGCTAAGGGATCATAGAATAGGAGCTGATGGGGCCCTTGAAAGGTCACTTAGTTTCATGTCTCATTTTACAGGTAGGAAAACTGAGGCCCAGAGAGATGAAGTGGCTTTGGCCAAGGTCTCACAGATCATAAAACAGAGCTCAGAGCTGAACTCAGCTCTTCAAACTCCCAAAGTAAAAGTTTTTTTTTTTTCTTTCCCACTGCATCATGGTAGTTTCCTGATCTAGTAAGTAAGGGAGTGGGAATAAATTTTTTCTGAGATCCATTCTTGACTCCCATAAGCTTATGAAATATAAGAAGGCACTATAGGAATGCAGTTGCTGTTCTCCATCCTACTTACAATGCCATGCATACAGCAGAGGCTTAATAAATGTGAATTGACTAGAAACATATTGCATGGCTTTGCCCTGTTTTGTTGTCAGATGTCTCCAGTTGTCCGTGATAGGTCAATTCACCCTCCAGATCACGTTTTCCTCATTTGCGAAATGAAGGGATTGGATAAGATGATCTAGAGGGCCCCTATCATCAGCTCTAAGTTTAAGGTCTTGGGTAGAATGGAGAAAGGAGGAGGAGGGACTTAACAAAGGCTGTCTGGCCATTCCTTTCCCATCCCTAGGTTTGTGCTAATCTGCATGATTGAGAAAACCCAAAGGACCTGGCTTGTTGTGAGGAAGCACTTTGTAATCTTGAAAGCATCATAAAAATGTGAATTATTAATATTATTAATAGTTCCTTAATGCTAAAATCTCCCTTAGGAGGGGATATGAGCAATCTCTTAGTACTATAGCTAAGTAGCTAACTTAAGGACTTCAATGCAGAAAATTCAGCACAAGGGAATCCCAAATCATACTCTCCTCTACCCTAGTCTGATCACAACTACAAGATTATGTTCATTTCCGGGTGAACAGTGTAGGAAAACCACTAGTAGGAGAATATTCAAAGGAGGGAATTGCCATGGTGAAGGAGATGTTTAGCCTGGAGAAGATAAAACTTAATGGAATTGTTTGAATGGGTATCAGTGGGGTGAGAGTGTGGTGTCAGTCAATCAGTTCATAAACACTTATTAAGTACCTACTATGTGTCAGGCACAGTGTTAATACTGAAAAAGACCACTTTTAGGGGAAAAATCCCTGAGCTTGGAGAGCTAAGACTAGAATTCAAATCTTGGCTCATCTATTGACTATTTATGTGACCTTGGACAAATATTCAACCTTTCTATACCTCAGTTTCCTGATCTGTAAAGTAAATAAGATTATACTTGATGGCCTCTAATTCTAAATATATGGCCTTATGAACAAGGATAAGATTTGTTCTAATTGTCCCCAGAGAACCAAACTATGGAGAGTGGAGAAAAGTAACCGAGAAAATTTTGGTTCAATTCAAGGAAAAATTTTCCTGATAACTAGAACTAGGGTATTCTTGGTAAATATTTAATAACCAGCTATGTGGAATGTATGCATGATATACTTGTATATTTAATCTTCTTGAGTAACATTTCCTCCATCATTTTCTTGCCTGGATAAATCAGGGTGCATAGGATAGAGCACTAACTCTGGTACTTGAGTTCAAATTTGTCCTCAGACACTTATTAGCTGTGTGACCCCAGACAAGTCACTTTACCTCCAAAAAAGCACACCAAGCATTGATTTATAGAATTTGCTGATTCCTCAGATGGGAACCCTCATTTGAAAATTTAATAATTGCTTTCTGGAACAGCACAAGCAGACTCCAGTACAAACCTAAACCTTCCAAAAGTGGAAAATGTGGTTGAGTAGGGCTGGATGAACACTTGAAAAGAATGTTGGGAAGAGGATTCTTGGTCAAGTACATGTTGGATTATTTGGTCTTTAAGGTTCCTTGTACCCTTAACTCTGAGATGCTCTAGTTCTATGATTTGTAATCTGGAGAAGAAAAAACCCCTGATCAATAGCTTTAAACATTTTAGGCCATCAACATAGATATGATATATAATATCACCTACCTGGATTCCAGATCTGGAGCTGGAAGGGACCTCAAAGACCATCTGGACCAACCTACTAAAGAGCAATGTGAAGGACAACATTATTGACCAATAAGATCCCATGATCTAGGAAGGCTTTCTTGCAGAGGGCCACTTAACTGGGTTTAAGAAGATGGGTACAGTTGAGAAGACCCTTGAAAGTAGAGCTCTGAGCAAGTCACTTGGTCTCATAATAATTTCCCAGCATTCTCTATGACTATAAAGAGCAGAGAAGGTACTAATTTGGATTGGTAGAGTTGTTTCTTCTAAGGCAGTGGGGGAGGGGGAGTGGTGGCGCTCTTTATGTCTATGAAATCACAGGTTCCATAGAATCTACTCAGCAAGAAACTTGGAGGATGGATATCCATCTAAACGAGTTCTCAATCCAAGTTCATTTAGGGAATACTGTTAGACCTCCTGTGACAGGGAGCCCAGTACCTCTTGGGACAGCTCCTTCTGTCATGGGCAGTTCCAAGTCTTTTATTTCAGAGTTGAAATTCAGCTTCCTGTAAGTTCCTGCCCTCTGTGGCCAAGCTGAGTACATCTAATCTATCTTCCCTGTGACTGCTCTTTAAATATTTAAAGACATTTATCCCTCTCTAGGTTAAACATCAAAGAAAGTAAGTATAGTAAGGTAGCTTGGGGTCAGCCTCCAAATGAACAAGTATTTCTTCTCTAATACCTCTGACAAGTGACCACTTGACCTTTTATTAAAGACTTACAGGAAAGGGGAGCTCTCTATCTCCCAAAGCAATCAATTCTTTTTTTGGGTTGCCTCTAATTGTAAGGCAATTTTCTCTCTAGCGAATGGGAATCTGCCATTCTGTCACATCTAGCCATGGACACTGTATCGATGTTCTATTTGCCTGCCTGCCTTCTGCCAACCTCATGCATCCATCTTTCACCATGCTGATGATCCACGGCCTTGTTTTCTCCAGCTTATCAGTGAAGCTCCCCCAATATGGCACCCTGACACTGAAAACAGGGATCCTGATGGAGTCTGATCAGGGCTGAGGCTGGGAGGCTGGCTTTCCTTCCTCTGCCTTCTATAATTCTCTGAGTAAAGGATGAATGAGGAAAGCTTCCTGGCAGAGGTGGAATTTTAAGTGTTGTGTTGTATTGTGTTGAAAGACTTGGATTCTACTAGGGCTGCCTTCAGCAAGAGTCCCTCAGGACCCCTCTCCATCAAACTGGACTGAATAGTATCAGAACTATAAAAGTAGAAAGAATCTTAGAGGCTAAATCCAACTCCCTTATTTTACAGAGAAGGAAACTGAGGCAGAAGTAAGTTAAGTGACTTGCCCAGAGCCACACAGTTAATAAGTGTCTGATATAGGATTAAAAGGCAAATCTGTCTGACTACATAGCCAAAGCCATAGTCACCATATCATGCTAATCCTTGATTGAAGACATCAGGAGGGTCTCATGCTCCAAGTTCAGTTCCTTCATTTCCTTTGCTCAGTGATATGACAAAGTCTCCATAGCTTTCCCATGCCTTAGTATTCCTATCTATCTGATGACTCAGAGCTGTGGATCCTGCTTGTCTGGGTCTAGGATGAATAGTAGAGGGAGAATGCATCTCTCCATTTTGATCAAGTCAGGAAAAACCATGGGTGACTTACTAAGTACATTGGATTTGAAGGAAAAAGATTAGATCCCAGCTCTGCTACTTAGGGTCATGACTCCAGAACTAGAAAGATTTTTCAAAGTTATCAAATCCAACCTCCTTATTTTACAGAGAAGGAAACTGAGTCACAAACCTCACTTATTTTTAAAATGTTTAATGGTATTTTATTTCTCTAAACACATTGAAAGTCAACTTTCAATATTCATTTTTGTAAGACTTTGTATGCCAAAAATTTCTCCCTTCTTCTCTTTCATCCCTTTCCCCAAGACAGCAAGTAATCTGATAGAGGTTAAATATTCTTTTAAATATATTTTCATATTTGTCATGTTGTGCAAGAAAAATCAGATTTAAAGGGGAAGAATACAAGAAAGAAAACAAACAAACAAAAAGGTGAAAATATTATCCCTCGATCACTAAACAAAAGGTAAAAATACTATGCTTTGATCCATATTTAGTCTCCATAGTATTCTCTCTGGATATGGATTCCATATTCTATCCCAAGACTATTGGAATTGCCTTGAATTGCCTTTGTTGAGAAGGGCCAAGTCCATCATAGTTGATCATTACATAATCTTGCTGTTACTGTATGGTATTCTCTCGGTTCTGTTCACTTCAGTCTGTATCAATTCATGGAAGTCTTTCCAGGCTTTTCTGAAATCATTTCTTATTGAACAATAATATTCCATTACATTCATATAACATAACTTATTCACCTTTTCTTCAATTGATGCACATCCACTTAACTTCTGGTTCCTTACCACTGCAAAAGGTAAACCTGGCTTTCTTGACTCTACAGCTGTTGTTTTTTTCTATTGTTTTACTTCCCTTTAAGTCATTTCCCCTCCAGAACCTCAGTTTCTTCCCTTGTAAAATGAGGGAGTTAATCTATTTCAGTTCTTGAGCCTTTGATTTACTCTTCCCTGGAATTCAACCTTTCCCTTCAACATTGACATTTTCAATGTTCAACAGCCATCAAATACATATTTCTATATTTCCTCTTCTGCTTGAATTGCAGGTTTGATAACTATTCAGCCAATGTGATGGTTGACAGCAAACCAGTGAACCTGGGGCTGTGGGATACAGCTGGGCAGGAGGACTACGACCGTCTTCGGCCTCTTTCCTATCCCCAAACAGTAAGTTCTACTTTCTTCTCATTCCAGATACCCTGCCTCCCCCTCTCTAGATCCTTCTTCCTATCTTGTCTCCCCTTGCTCAACACTGGAATGGAGAAGGTAAATCAGCAGCGAGTGGTCTCTTCTTCCTTCCCTTCTCTCCTATCAATCTCAGACTGACAGGGCTACCTTTAACATAAGTCCTTCAGTTTCTTCCTAAAAGACTGGACAGTTCAGGGCTGTTGATGAGAAATTTGATTAGCTTTGTCCTTGAGGTAGAGACTACTGACTTTACACTCCAATATCAGGAGACCCCCCTGATGTATGCCTTGGAAAACATGAAATGTAAAGATGTCAGTTCCTCAAATTAGATCTTTATGTTTTTAAGGAGATGATGAGTGATAATGTGTGAAATAATGTAGTCTCAGGAGGTTAAATTACCTTTTGATCTTCAGAGCCCCTCTTATCCTCCAAAATAAAAATGGCATTCATGAAGAATGATGGGTAAATAAAATACAATGGATGAGCAGTGAAAGAATGAATGCTGGCTAAAGAGTGGATAAATATTCAGAGGTAAAGGATAGTGGGTAGAAGCTGAAGAGTGAATGGTGAGTGATAGGTGAAAAATGGATGCCTAATGGCTGATGGGTAGATAAAAGTTGGTGGTTTGGTAGATAATAATTGGTAAAGGCTAAATGGGAAATGATTGCTGATAAGAAAGGGTGGATTGTGGAGGAATGCTGGTCAGTGATGAGTAATAGATAAGGGAAAATGGTGAGTGTATGGTGGATAATGGATGAAAGGTAAATGGTGGCTGACAGGTGAATAGTGGATGATAGAATAATGGTAGGTGATGGACTCATGGTGGTTAATCGGTGAGAGGAGATTGATGAGTAGATGGTGGCTGATGGGTGAGGGAAGATTTGTATGTGGATGGTGGACAATAAGTGAAGGGAACATGGTGAGTGAGTGGTAGATAATGGTGAATAGTGGTTGATGGGTAGAGGATAGATGAAGGATGAATTGTAAATGATGGGTGAATGGCGACTGATAGTTAAAGAGTAAACCATAGGGAGAGGATAGGTAAAAGATAGAAAGTAGATGAATGGAAAATGGTAGGTGAAAAGTAGATGGTAAAAGAAAGTAGATGAATGATGAATGGTAGCTGATACATGGATTACAGGTAATAGTTGAAGGCAGGGTAATGGAGAATGGGTAATGGAGAATGGTGGGTGAGTAATAGTTCATAGGTGAAGTATAGATGGGGGATAAAGGATCACACATTCTATGGACCAACCAGACTGCTTTATTGGCTTTCTCTATACAAGCCTGAGCCCTTGAACAGATTGTCCCCCATACCTGGAGTATCCTTTCCTTCTTAACTTCTACCAGTTGGACTCCAGTCGCCAGCTTGTCAGTGCTTCTTTCTCCTGCCCCCTCCCAAAACTTCATATGTATTTTGTCTTTATCATTTATTTACTTCTCTATGAACAAAGTGCATTCCCCAATTAAAGGCAGAGATTATTTCTCCTTGTATCCCCCATACCCATCATAGTGTCTGGCAACTAGTAGGTGTTTAATCAATGCTTATTGATGAGTTGCTTTAAGATGGATGAATAGTAGATGGTTTATAATGGAATGGCGGTGGTGGTGAATAAGTAGAAAATGTTAAATAAAAGACAGGTACAGCATTAGCCAGACGACAGCCCATCTCTCTTTCTTGGTTAAAGATTCAGATGTCCTCATCTTTCCCCTGAGTTGTTCAATCCAGCATTGAGAGTCATCAAGCACTTGGCTTGATGGAATGAGGGGGATGGACTGCTTGTTCCTGGTTCTGTTTGGCCTCCCCCTTTACTGATTTTCCCCTTCCTCTCCTCTCTTCTCAGGATGTCTTCTTGATCTGCTTTTCCCTTGTGAGCCCAGCCTCATATGAGAATGTTCGTGCAAAGGTGAGTGAGCCCTTGGGATACTCAGCAAAAGGAGAATGACAGTTTGGGGGCAGGAGCATAGGGTGGATCTATCGGCTTCCTCCCATAGGGGCAACTTTGAATGATGGTAGTTGTGATGGGTGACCAGTTGTGGTTGATGGGCGAAGAGTGTCCCAGGAGGGATATTGTGGTTGCGTGCCTCCTAATTTTGTGGCTCTTCTCCCTCTCTGCTGACTTTTTCTCCGCTCAGTGGTACCCCGAGGTTCGGCATCATTGCCCCAGCACCCCCATCATCTTGGTGGGCACCAAATTAGATCTTCGTGATGACAAAGACACCATTGAAAAGTTGAAGGAGAAGAAGCTAACACCTATCACTTATCCACAGGGTCTTGCCCTTGCCAAAGAAATAGGTAAGAGTTCTTTGATCTGGCAGTGGAGATCTGAGGACAGACTGCCATTTTTGTCTATTCATCTCTAATGTCTAGCACTCTCTACTCCCCTAGAGGCAGAAGGGAGAGGAGGGAATCTTCTATACTGGGAAATCCTCCTTTTTGGTTTCAGACAATGACTGGCAGGGCAGGTGAAGATAAAGTCTTGGCAATGTCCTATGGACTCCGTACTTGAATGAAGGTCCCGTTATTTCCTGCCTCACCAATTATATTAGAAGATCATAGATTCTGAGATGATATTATTAAAAAAAAAAAGAGCAGCTCTTCCTAATAACCAGAGACAGCCCCTGGGTTCTTTCTCTCACTAAGTATCATCCAACAGTCAGTCAATAAACATTTATGAAGTTATTTTTATGTGCCGTGCACTATTCTAAATGCTAGGGATACAAAGAAAGGCAAAATCATAGTCCTTTCCCTCAAACAGTTTACAGTCTCATGGAAGAAATAATA
This sequence comes from Sminthopsis crassicaudata, assembly GCF_048593235.1. Classification (NCBI taxonomy): domain Eukaryota; kingdom Metazoa; phylum Chordata; class Mammalia; order Dasyuromorphia; family Dasyuridae; genus Sminthopsis; species Sminthopsis crassicaudata. The sequence continues at coordinate 298,364,374 of NC_133621.1, read as the reverse complement.
TATAGTTAGCTATGTTCATAAAAGATAGGTGCAGCATAAATGGGCAGTTTCTCAGAGAGAAGGCACTAGTTGGGGCAGAGAGGTTACCTCCTGTTGGGAATGTTGGAGTTGAGGGGTTTTAGTCAAAGAAAAGTCTTTGTAGTCTATGAGGTCATTTTCAGATTTGGATTCTATGATTCTAGGGTTCTGTCTTTCCTTCTCTTTTTGTTTGGGCTCCTCTCCTGTATGAATAAGTGAAGTGCTGATTAACCACCTACTGTATGCCTGGCACTGTGCTAAACACTAAAGATATAAATGGAAAAAGTGAGACAATACTTGTCCTCAAATAACTCATTCTCATTGGGGGTAGATAACACATAAGAAAAAAAATTCAGCAACTATCAATATGGAGGGAGAAGAAGCAAGGTAGATGGTAAGACCCAATTGTTTTCCATTTCATCAGAGGAATAGAGTTGTTAATTCTCATCTTATTCAGGTCTTTTGAACAGTAAATGAGCTTAGATATGTTCTGGGTGATGTGGAATCATGGGAGGAGGTTTAAGGAAGGTACCCCATTTGGATTTTTATTTTATTTTATTTTTAATACACAGCATTTTATGAATTATGTTGGGAGAGAAAAATCAAAGCAAATAGGAAAAACCATGGGAGAGAAAAAAAAAATGAACCTAGCATGTATGATTTACATTTGGTCTCCTTAGTTCTTTCTCTGGTTGCAGATGGCATTTTTTGCCCAAAGTCTATTGGGATTGCTTTGAATCACTGAACCATTGAGAAGAACCAAGGAAGGCACCCCATTTGTGATGGGTCATCCTGCTGCTTAGTCTTCCTGCTTGGAATCTGGGCAACTTAGGCCGAGAGAGAGGGCTGGGGAAGGGAATAAATTGGAGAAGGTGCCTTCGTGGTGGTGGAGTGAGATGGGAGCACCTCCCTTTTCCTCTGTCTTACTCTGATTTATCTTTAGATTTCCCCAATTCTTCTTTTTTCCATCAGTTCTGGGATGTGCCTTCTTACCTGTTCTTTTTTGGGAGCACAATATGGTAGAAAGCTCTGGATTTAGCACCAGAAGACTTAACTGTATGATCCTGGACAAGGATCCCTCAGAACCCCCATTGTAGAATGTGGACATCTTCCTTCTTTAAGCAATATTAGCTTTAAAGGATACTCCCCAACACTGAGGCCATTTCTTTAGTGGCCTTGGAGAGAGAACTCTTCCGAGTTTACATCTTGAGACACAAAGGAGGTGAAGGGAATGAGAGCAGGCAGGTCTCAAGCTTCTTCTGCCAAGTTTGCTCCATGACCTTAGAGCATTATCCAAATTGTGGATTTCTGCCAATCTCTCAGAGAAACACAAAGGTATGGTATCCATCTTTCGGTCAATGACCAAAGTTTGGAGGGATGACACAAAGGCAAACACACTCACATTGATAAATTAGAATAAATTAATAAAATATAGCATCATATCCTAAAATGTAGCATCGTGTAGATGTATAATTATGTAATATGTTATTATGTATCATATTATATATTACATAACATATATTATATATCTCTATATATTATATAGAAGTATGTATCATCTTATTCTTTTTGTTATTGTATTATTTGTTATTACTATATAATACAAATAAATATTAAATAAATTATTTATTATTATATGTCTATTATATAGAATATTACATATTTCTATATAATATATATTATATATATAATTCAAAACCTAGCTTAACTTATAATATTATATAACATAAAATAATGTGACAAAATATATAAGATCATATAAATCATATAAATCATATAAATGATATGATACAATGCCACAGAATTCCATAGAAGGCAAGATGATACAATGTAAAATAATAATAGAAAGTGTATGAATATAGTATAAGACAGGAAAACATTACAGGATAGGACACAATAGAATACAATAGAATGTAGCATGATAGAATACAATGTGTTATAACACAACATAATGTAACACCACATAGCATACCTAGTTTTGTAGTCAGTACTGTGACACGGCAGCCTCCAAAGCGAATGCAGGCTCACGTTGTCTTAGCGGAGGCAGAGTGCCCGTGCCTTGGTTGCCATATCTAAAATCATGAACTCATTGTAGGTTCACATTTTAGGAAGGAAATGGACAAGTTGGGAAGGGTGGGGTAGCCAAGGAGGGTGGCCAGGGTTTGAGGTAAAGGTCCTGAGAACATGCCGTGTGAGTGTCAGCTGAAGGAGCTGGGGATGTTTATCCTTGCCCTCAGAGACAGATCTGGAAGCTGAAGAGAGGAACCTTTCAGCCAGAGGCAAAGACATATTCCTTTTTTTCTTTTTTTTTTTTTTTAAAAGGCTGGGGTTAAGTGACTTGCCCAGGGTTACCCAGCTACGAAGTGTTAAGTGTCTGATAGCAGATTAGAACTCGGGTCCTCCTGAGTTCAAGGCTGGTGCTCTATCCACTGCGCCACCTAGCTGCCCCTGACATATTCCTAATAAAAACTGTCCTGATGCTGAATGGGGTCTATGGAAGGCAGTGCTCTGGACTTGTGGACTCCCTTTCAGAGGCCATTTAACAAGGAAAGATTGAGTGATGACTTGCTGAAAAAGTAAGAGAGGGATTCTTGTCTCAGCCAGAAGCCGCACAACTAACTCGTGAGGCACCTAGGACATATCTCTCAGCTCCATTTTTTAGGACCAGAAACTGAGGTTCAAAGCGGCTGAGTGACTGGCATTGTGGCCATGGAGTAAGTGGCAGTCTGGTTTGCCCCAAGGCCAGCAGGATTCCTGGCACTCTCAAAGGCTGATTCAGGAAGAAGTCTGGCCTGCCCTCCGGTGCCCTGGCTCTCTGTTCCTCCTGTAATCTGACCGCCCGCCTGTTGACATTTTACAACTTTATGGCCAAACAGCAGCCCTCACCTCCCTACCCCCATCTCTCAGTCTAACTTCACCATCTCCTCCTTCCGGCCGGAACTGGGAGGGTCCTGAGAGGGGAGGTCTTCACATCTCTTCTCTCTTAAACAGGAAAAGAAACCACAACTTCCTGTTCTCTTCCCCTCATGACTACTTAATGTTGGGGGCTCAGCTCTGGCTCTTGCCGGCAATCCCTTGCCTCCTCTTTCTCCTGCTATGTTACAGTGCTTGCCGTAGCTGTGCCATGCCCAAGGCTTGACCGAGTCACAACTAATTCTCCTCCCTTGGTTCCACCAGCTCTTTAGACTGACAGTTATCTCAGGGAAATGACAGACGCAGGAAGAATAGAAGGGAGAGAAGGGTTGGGGAGAATGGACACAAACAAAGCAGGTGGGATTTCTGAGGGAGATGCTAAGTACTCTCTTTCGTGCTTGAAGGATAATGAAAGAGCCTTCTCCCTGGCCTCAGGGACCTTCCAGTTTCCTTGGCCAGCCCAGGTGGACTGACTAATAGGGCTCTAGATCTTACAATCTCTTCATTGTGCAAATAGGGAAACAGATTCAGAGAGAAGGACACCATTTGTCTGAGGTCTCACAGGGAGCAAAGAGCAGATCTTGTAATAGAATCTCAATTTTCTAGACAGATTCTCTGGAATCATTTATTTATTGAACGTTTTTACATCTTTTGTAGAACCATCAAATGTCAGAGCTGGGAGGGGCTTTAGAACAGGGAATGTCAGAAGTGGGTGGAGCCTTAGAACAAGGGATGTCAATGCTAGGAGGGACTTTAGAATAGGGGATGTCAGAGTTGGAAGGAACCTAGGGACAGAGAATGATAGGGCTGGGAGGGCCCATAGAATAAGGGATGTCAGAACTGGAAATATCATAGAACAGAAGATATTAAAGAAATGAGTTCAATTCCCTGATCTTACAGATAAATAAACTTATGTCTAGGAAAGATAATTGACTAACCAAACTTCAAACTGTTGAAGGATTGGCAAACTATGCTTCTCTCACTTCATCCTGGGGAATGGGATCATCAACAGAGCTGAAATTTCTTCTTCTCTCAGCCTCCTCTTGAGGCTTTGCCTTAGCTCAGTTGAGCTCCCCGGGGTTCATTCCCATATCAAAGGCATGTTTGAGTTCACAGAATATGTAGTCCCCCTGTTCCCAACACCCTGTGAGAGTGGCTAGACAAATATTAATATCTTCACTTCACAGATGAAGAACAAGTTAGAGCATATGGGACCCATGATTGGTAAATGATTCATCCGAGATTCACAATATGTATTCAAACTCAGATTTCCTCGTGTACTTTGCACAGAGTGTCAACATGGATAGAGAATCAGGGTTGCAGTAATGAATGTTTAATAACCAGTTTTCCAGAAAAAAGAATTACACATACTTGAAAATTTAATCTTAATTATTAACATTTTTGCCATAGTTTTTTAAGTCTAGACCATCAACAAAACAGGAAATGGGGCCTTGATTTGTAACATTGGCCAGTTTCTGACGTGTGAAAACTCACACTGAAAATGTATCCGTTGGCAGTAACAAGCTGGGTAGAGCTGCCTCTAGAACATCTCTGAGAGATGAATTGGTGATCAAGAAGACATGAAGTCAAATCCAGCCTCTAACACTTACTATCTGTGTGGTCTTGGGCAAGTCATCTGACTTTAAGGAGCATCAGTTTCCCCATTGTCAGATGGGAGTAATTATAATACCTACCTATCTCTGCTACTTGGCCTTCTGCCTAGGCAGAGGTGGGTAATCCTTTGATTTTCTTGATGCTCAATGGGACTCTAGAGGTCATCTTGCTCAACTCCTTTAATTTACTGATAGGAAACTGAGGGGCTCAGGAAGATGAGTTTCACAAACAGCTATTTTGACTCTTTAGGGAGGAGGTTAGATTCTCTCTGGCTTTTTACTATCTGAAGCAGTGGTGTCAAAATGAAACCAAAATGAGGGCTTCTAAGTCATACATGATCCTGTGGTCCACAATGACCAAGAAAACCACAGTGTTTAAATATTCTTTTTTTAATTCTATTTATTTATTTATTTATTTTTATCTTTTGTGAGGTGATTGGGGTCAAGTGACATGCTTAGGGTCACACGGCTAGAAAATGTTGTGTTTGAGGCCAGATTTCAGGTCCTCCTGACTCCAAGGGCTAGTGTTCTATCCACTGAACTACCTAGCTGCCCCATACTTATTCTTTAAAAACAAATTAGCACATTAAAATCAAATGGGAATCTTGATTTGGGCTAAGCCAGATCGGCTGCATGTAACTGGTGTGCCTTGTATTTGACATCTCTACTTTTGACAAGCCAAAGAGGGGAGATTCCCAAAGTGCTTTTCAAACCTTTGTGCTCTCTCCAAATGGCCACTCTTGTTAATATCGTTGAATTACACTATACAGGGTTTCCCTTTGAGGTGGTCTGGGCAGGCATCATCCCCATTGTACAGATGGGAAAATTTAAACAGAGAGAAGTGATCCAAAGTCACATGATAGAGTTGGATTCAAGTGGTCAGAGTGGGGAGAATATGTCAGCTTTTTGAGGAGGCCCTATATGTACTGAAGGGGCAAGGAAAGGAAGGAGTCCCCAGAGGGTCTTGAAAGTATGTCTCCAGGGCTTTGTGTTCTGAGTAGAGGATGAAAGAAGCAGGGATAGAACTTGCAGAAATTAACCTGGAAGCAGGAATAAGCTGGGGTCAGCTCTAGCTTTTCTAGAGCCAATTGTTCAATTTTCATTGTGAGCATTTATACTTTGGAAGATGACAAATACTCCAAATCACGATTTGATTTCTTGTTTTATTATCTAGGCTTATGAAAGTGATAGAGAAAATGTTAGTGATAAAGATAAAACTTAAAATTGTATTCTGTAAACACCTTCCCTCCACCCTGCAAGAGATAGTTGTTGAACCTTCAGCAGCAAATGCCTGCCTTGGTCCAAATGTGGTAAACATTTTATTTGATTAGATTGAAAAGTTTCATGACAGAGGAGAGTTCCAGAGTTTAGGAAAGAAATGAGTTTTTTATTAAAAAAAAAAAAGTATGGATTTTTTCCTAGGAAAGGTAAAAAGATGAAGAAGTTAGGAAGTCTGATCCTCCATGTCTCGGAATAGCTAGGCTGATGGTGAGGACATTTGATATTGGGTTTTATGATGGTTGATTAAAGGACTTGGGTGTTTAATATGGAGAAGACTTAGAACAGACTTGCTGGATTTATGGGTAGGAAAAAGAAAAATGGGGGGAGGAATTGAGGGGGGGATGAGAACCACAGAAAGGAAAAAAAAATTCTAGCCCAAGAGGATTACTTTGGAAGTTATTGAATTTATAAGATACTTAAAAGAAAAGCTAATGGTTCATAATAGTTTTAAAGTTTCTTATGTTAGCATCTTCCTCTGTTTATATATATATATATATATATATATATATATATGGAAATACCCTTTCCCTTTGATGTTTAGTAGATTTACAATAATTTTTCTTTTTTTAATATAGCTTTTTATTTACAAGACATGGGTAATTTTTCAGCATTGACCCTTGCAAAACCTTCTGTTCCCACTTTTCCCCTCTTTCCCCTAACCCCCTCCCCTAGATGGCAGAACAATACATGTTAAATATGTTAAAGTATATGTTAAATCCAATATATGCATACATATTTATATAGTTATGTTGTTGTACAAGAAAGATCGGATTTAGAAATAAGGTAAAAATAACTTGAGAAGGAGAACAAAAATGCAAGCAGACAATAATAGAAGTGGAAATGCTATGTTGTGGGCCACACTCATTTCCCAGAGTTCTTTCGCTGGCTATAGCTGGTTCTCTTT
>NC_133621.1:298340145-298352645 GCF_048593235.1 Sminthopsis crassicaudata | reverse complement strand
AGTTACCTTGGCTTCCTTAGTGGGATAGCACAGCTAGTCAGGGGCAAACCCAGGACTCAGATCCAGATCTCCAAGCTGCTAAGTCAAGAATGCCGAAATTAGGGGCAGCTAGGTGGCTCAGTGGATAGAGCACCGGCCCTGAAGTCAGGAGAACCTGAGTTCAAATCTAGCCTCAGACACTTAACACTTCCTAGCTGTGTGACCCTGGGCAAGTCACTTAACCCCAGTTGCCTCAGCAAAAAAAAAAAAAAAAAAAGTGCCATAATTAAAAGTATAACTCTCATTTCTATGGTATCTTGAGTTTTATGAACAACCTACAGCAGGTAAAAAGTGCTCCTTAGCCCCTCAGGGACTAAGGTCCATGTCTTCCCTGAAAATGCCCTGAAGAGATGCACTAGATGACTACTAGAGGGAAACATCTTCCCCCCGCCCCCCTTCTGTAAAACTCATTATAAAAATCTTGGAAGAAACAGTTCCTGGGCTCCTAGTCAGGGGACCTCTGAGCTCTTCTGCTTATACTCTGTGATTGTGGATTTGTCCCTTTCCCTCTCTGAGATTTCATTTTTTTTTCATCAGTAAAAATGGGAGTATGCTGGGCAAGTCACTTAACTCCAATTGCCTCAGCAAAAAGCCAAAACAAAACAAAAGCAAAAGAAAAAATGGGGATATGAATCTTTGCTCTCACTTGCTCACAACATTTGTTGGATGAAAAATGGTCTCCACACCTGCAAAAATCCCTAGAAATGGGAAACGCCATCATTATTAAGAATAGCTCAAGTCCCGTGCAAAGTGCTGGGCCTCCTGGGAAGGCAACATAGGTGTCCGCCTACCTGTGATTTGAAGGCCACATTTATGAATGGATCTTTCCCTCACCCACACAAATAGGTTTTGATATTCATATTCTGCTGTCTACAGAATGCTTTCACATGCTTACATGTTATTCCCATCAGAGCCTATCTATGAGGCAGGGAGTAGAAATGTTTTTAGGACATTTACAAATGAGTAAACTGAGGCTCAAAGAAGAATTGGTCCAGTTCACATAGCTTGTAATGATTTGCACTCAGATCTTCTGATTCAGTATCTAGGGAACATTTCATTACATAGCAGAAAGCTTCTAAAATTCTCTGTGTCTGGGGAGATGGAGAAGAAGAGAGAAGAGGGAGATTGGCCTGCCTTGGAACCTAAATTTGTCATCTTCAAAAATTCTCCATTCAAAGATATGAAAACTGAATTCAGAAGAGTAAAGTGACCAGCCTCCCATCATCCCACTCCAATGTGAAGTCATCTCAATCCCAGCCTGTTTCCACTGTGTCCCTCCCCCTTACTCTAGATCCAAAGGTAGGACAGGTCTTGAGCTGAAGATCTGAATATGGGCCAGGTGCTCCTGTGTGGATCAGAATCTGAACTGAGCCTGAGAAATGAGGAAACTGAGATGGGCTGAGGTACAGCCTGAGTGTGTGTGTGTGTGTGTGTGTGTGTGTGTGTGTGTGGTGTGTGTGTGTGTGTGTGTACAGGCACGTGCCTGCTCAGACTGAAGCAGAGGGAGCCACCAGAGCATGAGTCACAAGCTAGATGCACACCCTGCAGTCTCTTGTATGCCCTGCAGTTTTCTGACTAGCAAATAGGAGACAAACAACTGGGCCCGGGGATGGATGCAGGACCCACTGAGCTGGGAGCAGATGAAAGGCAGTGGGGTCATACAAACTGGGACCCCCCTGTTGGATGGGGCTCACTATGTCCTACTAACACACACACAACAGCTATCCCAGCTCTGGGTCCCCAGAGATGGCTATTTTTAGACAGCCATGCAACACCCTACCCCCTCCACATACATTTTCTCTCTGTCTCTTTCTCTTTCAAATTTTGAATAGGATAATTTACCTGCTCCCAAATAAACTAGTAACTAAGTGCTCCCTTTGGGTAAAGCACCCTATTCTAAACCCTGTGAGAAAGTAAGCAAAAAGGCAATCTTTACTCTCAGGGAGCTCCCAATCTTACAGGAAGATGGTTATTGACTCCAGGGGACTTCATCATCTGATGGGAGACACAGATTTCCCTATGCTCAGGAAACCTTTGGTATGAAGGCTTCTGCTCTTAAGAATAGGCATTGGACTTAAGGCAGCAAGGAACCTCAAAGACCATGAATCTAACCTTTTCATTTGACAGGTGAAGAAACTGAGGTAATGGTTTGCTTAAGATCACACAGGCATTAAGCAAACCAAGGGGTATTTAAACCTAGTCCTCTGATTCTAGTGGAGATAGAATCCCTGCCTTTAGGCAGCTCCCAGACTGATGTGGAAGGCAAGTTTTGTCCTTGAGGAGAGCCTATTTATGTGGGGGAGGCAAACTTCCCCTCCCCAGCCTGACCCCCCAATCCACTGAAGGAGACCCAGCTTCTGCTTTGTGGGGAGACCCTGCTCTAAAGGGAGCAAATATAGCCCCTATCCTGGGAAGAGGGGGTCAGGAAGAGGACAGTCTAAGTTGGATGGGGATTGCAATCCCCAACTCTGGAGAACCTCAAATCCTTAGAGAAAGACAGGTCTTGGATCTCAAAGAGAAAATCCAGCCCCACAGGGAGCTTCTAATAGGATGTGGATCAGATCAAGTGGGGATAAGGTCATATCCCATGGCAACTATCATGAAAAGGTAGATGAAGAGACTGGGATGTGTGAACTGATCCATCTGTGAAAGAAGTGTCTAGGGTATTAGTAAAAAAAGAAGAAGAAGAAGAAGAAGAAGAAGAAGAAGAAGAAGAAGAAGAAGAAGAAGAAGAAGAAGAAGAAGAAGAAGAAGGAGGAGGAGGAGGAGGAGGAGGAGGAGGAGGAGGAGGAGGAGGAGGAGGAGGAGGAGGAGGAGGAGGAGGAGGAGGAGGAGGAGGAGGAGGAGGAGGAGGAGGAGGAGGAGGAGGAGGAGGAGGAGGAGGAGGAGGAGGAGGAGAAGGAGAAGGAGAAGGAGAAGGAGAAGGAGAAGGAGAAGAAGAAAGAAAGAAAAAAAGAAAAAGAAAAAAGAAGAAGAAAAAAAGGAGAGCAAGGAACTCGAGATCCCTCTCCTTCTTACTCCCATCCCAATCAGCTCCACATAATTCAGAAAGGGGTTTGGACATCATCTAGTCCAACTGCTTCATTTTACAAAGGAAGGAAGTGAGGGTCTTCCCCAAAGGAGATGAATTTCCCTATACAGGAAGATGGAGAAATTGGACTGGCCCATGGTCATATTGCAAGTTAGTTGAAGTCAGGGGATAAAATCCTGTCCTTGCAACTCCAGGTTAGGTTTGCTTTCTTCTAAGCCATACTAGAATTGAACCTGTCTTTGGATTATCTGCAGCTTTCTGCAGAGCAGTGGCCAGAAAACAATCTATAACCAGAAGGGTAAACTTCAGAGGCTTGGACAAAATGGTTCAAATCATGGAGCATGCTGTCCTCCCTTTTGAACCCTAGAGGGTGCTATTAAAAAGGAAAGCTTTGGAACTACAGCAAAAAGAAAGATGGTACTTTGGAGTAGTGAAGTGGTCTAAAGAAGCTGCTGGAGAATAATTTTTTTAGTCTTCCTCTTTTTGCATATGATAAGCCATTTTAGTAATGCTTCCCAGAGTAATTTTTAAATGCATAAAATAAAATACTTAGTATTATAAAGGAAAGTGATTCTTCTGTTAAACAATAACCAATGCTTATTAAGTGCCTACAGCATACCAAGCATAGCTTTGGGAATACAAAGGGGAAAAAAAAAACAGGCAAAAGACATTCTCTGTCTAAAAGAAGCTTCTAATTTAATTCAGTTTCTGTTGAGATAGTTATTAAGATATTTTTGCTCCTTATAGAGCTCATTTATGACTTGTTCATAAATGATAGGGCTATTTAAACATTCTACTTCTTCTGTTATTCTGGATAGATTATTTTTGTAAAAATTCACCCATAAAAATATGGTTTTTTTAAAGTTCACAGAACCATTGAAATAGCTCCACTAACTCCTTTTGGGGTTCGTGGACTCCGGGTAAGAACTTTTTTGAATGGATAACAATCACTCAAAATCAGAGAATCAGAGATCTAGCACTTGAAGAGCCCTCAGAGACCCTTTCATTGAACCCCCTCATTTATAGTTCATGAAATATGGAGCAAAGTCAAGGGAACTGTCCATGGTCACAGAACTAGGAACTATCATTTGTCCCAGGATCCACAGATTGTGCTTTGGGGCTGGAAGAGATTTTAGAAGCCATCCAGTCCAATCCTCCTCATTTTCCAGGTATGGGAATTGAGGCCCAGGGAGGATCATAGGGTCATTGATGCTGAGCTAGAAGAGACCTCAAATGCCATTCAGTCCACCCTCCCCTTATCCACAAGGAAGTAAAATGACTTGCCCAGGAATAAACATCAAAGATGTTTTTTGAACCCAGGCTGATTCCAGAACTCCTGAGCATGATCCCTCACTCTTTGAGGCAAGGATCTCAGAGACTAGAAGGATGCACCCAGAATTCTTTGTAATAATCATTCTCTACATTTGCAAAGATGTGCTCTTGACTTCTTAAATTCTTTCAGAGTTTTAAAAAAAGTCATTTGATAATCCCAACCCTCTGTGAAATTAGCACATCAGAAAGTCAGATAATGAGATCCCCATTCCACAGATGAGATAATGAAGGCACCTAAGATCAAGTGCCTTTCTTGCAACCCCCACAGCTTTTTCTTCCCTATTCTGTGGGCTCTACATTAGAGATCTTGTTTGATGACTCACTGAATTGTGCAGTTGACCTTAAGGCCTTGAAGGCTAGGCCTACTGTACCATGGCCCACCAAGCTAGAAAGGCTCAGAAATAAGAACAGAATGACGCACAATGTGCTTGTCATCCAAGGACAAACCTAACTCCGTCAGAGAGGCTCATTATCAGAGGATTGATTGGTTACCAGGGAAGGAATTTATCTTTTTCAACTCACCAAAAAAAAAAAAAAGAAAAGAAAAAGTTTAGCAAATCCTGGAAGGGTTGCACTCTGCTTTGGTGGAAAGAATGGTCTCTGGGTCCAGATTTAGAGCTGGAAGGGGCTACATCTGCAGGGGCTACATCCTTCCTCTCTCCTCATTTTATAGATGAGTTACCTACCCAACATCATAGCCAAAAATGATGTCTCCTCTCCACCTCTTCCTCCCAGCTTGTCTAGCTTCCTTCAAACCTCGACTCAAATTCTACCTTCTATATAAGGACCTTCCTTCTGAGATTATCTCGTGTGTGTGTGTGTGTGTGTGTGTGTGTGTGTGTGTATACACACACACGAGATAATCTCAGAAGGAAGGCCCTTATATATATACACACACATATATGTATATGTATATATATATAACTTATGCATATGTATATGTATAAACTTATGTATATATATTATATATATGTGTGTATGTATATGTATTATATATATATATATATGTATATATATATATATATATCTCCTATATGTACTGTATATATCTTATATGTTTTAATTGTTTGCATCTTGGCTCCCTCATTAGACTACAAACTCCTTTTGGGAAGGGTCCCTGGTTTTGCCTTCCTTTCTGTCTCTAGCACTTAGCCCAGGGTCAGTTACACAGTAGGTACTTAATAAATACTATTTGATAATGATGATGATTTGAAATCAAGCCCTTTAGAGTCTACTACTATATTCCTTTTGCTTGGGGGTCATTTGATGTTTTTCACCCTTTGAGGTATAACCATGGGTACTAAGGCCTGAAAACTCTGCAGTTCCCCTGCCTGCTTTTGGGGAACCTCCTCCCAATAGACTTGGAAATACACCGTACCCCTTTCTCTCCCCCATGGGTAAATTTATGGACTGATCCAGGAATTTGGCAGATGAGAACAATGGAGGGAAAAACTTGGGGAACAAAGGATATGAATCACAGGGGAGATAAGGGATATCTGAAGGTCCACCTGGCTGGCCAGAGAGCCCAGGAGCAGCCCCTACAGATCTAAGCTGATGAAGATCCAGAGATTGGTACACGCGTTCACACAGTGGGGCCCATGGGGCCTTGGGAAGCAAGGAGGAGAATGGAGGAAAAGGCTTATAGGTTTAGAACATGAGGAAATAGAAAGTTGGAGACGTGAAGTGTTAATTTTCAAGGTCACTTGAAAGTCAATGTCACAGGCAGGGTAATAGCTTTGTAGACTTGGGATAGAAAGGATCTCTCAGAAGACATTGTCTAAACCCCACATTTGACAGATGAGGAAACTGAGACCCAGGCAGATGAAATGAAGAAACTGCTCGGCTCAAATATTTAGAGCTGAAACATCCCCGGAGAATAATCCTTTATTTTTACCGATAAGGAAAATGTCCCAATGAAGCGAGATAGTCAGAGCCGGAGCTAAGGTTTGAATACTGATGCATTAATTCTCGCCCTAGTAATCTCTCGACCATAGAACTGGGGCTCTCTTGTAGACGATTGAGGTTTTCCCTCCCACCCATCCTACCCAGCGGCTCCCCCCAGGACCTGCCCATTCTAATTCTTGGGAGAACAAGGTTTGGAGGGGCGGCGAGAGGAGGGAGTGACAGATGTTATCCTGGAAAATGGCCTGACATGGATCTCGACACAGCAGCAGGCGAGGGGCAGGCTGGAGGGGTGGGGGCCTGCTTTGGGCTGGCACCCCACCGCCTTCTGCCGATGGGCCCACTTCTCTAACTTTAACTAGCTCCTAGCTCCAAGGCCCAGCGTGGGTGGCTGAAATCTCCCCGGTAACAAGGGTCTGCCCCCTCCTCCTTTCTCTCCTCTTCCCTCCCCTCTTCTCCCTAACCTTCTGTCCTTCCTCCTATCCTCTTACACTAGGCACCTGCTCTCTGCATTCCCCCTCTGCCCCTCCTCCTTCCCTCCCTCCTTCCCTCCCTCCCTTTCTCCTCCTTCTCTCTCTCTCTCTCTCTCTCTCTCTCTCTCTCTCTCTCTCTCTCTCTCTCTCTCTCTCTCTCTCTCTCTCCCACACCCCCTCATTCTTTTTCTCCTCTTCCCTGGCTCCCTGTCACCATCTGTGGAACAGTCATTCTCTGTCACTCTCCTTCCCACCCCCTCATTCTTCCTTTCTCTGTTGTTACCTCTTTCCCTGCATCACTCCTTCGCTCTCCCTTCTCTTTCTCTCCTTCCTCCTTTCCTCCTGCTCCTCAGACATCTCTCCCTCCCTTGCTAAGTACTCCCCCTCCATCTTGCTACCCACTCATTGTGTCTTTCCAACCCCTTCATCCTTTTATACCTCAATCCTCTCCCCCTCTCCCTTTACCGAGTTTCCTTTATTCTCATTGGCTTCTGAGGCTGCCCAACACTCTCAGGAGCTCTCCTTTCCTCGTGGAGGGCCTCTCCCTAAATTCTTCCCCCCTTCGCCACCAACCCCCTCTTGACCTCTTTCTTGTACCCAGGAGGCATCTGAGAGATGTGGGGAGAATCGCTCAGCATCAATGGGAAGGCAGGGATGGAGACCATATGGGAGACCCTCAGCAGACAGGTGTGACCATTTCGGGGCTAGTGGTGTGCCCCCTTGTGGGGCCCAGCTGCATTCTGAAGGCTGGGCACTGGGAAGCCAAGCTTCAACAGGAGACCAGACCCTAAAAATCCCCTGGGCCCAGGGAAGGAGCTGTGGGAGCACCTTAACCCAAATAAAAGGGAATCAAGGGAAGATGAATCATCGAGGGAGCCCCTCATCTGACGAGAAGGTAAGGAGGCCAAAAATTCTATTACTATTGAGGCCCTATAAGTCCCTTCCTTGGTTTCTTCCACCTAGAGCCAGAGTTTGAGTCAGCATGGGACAGGAAGGGTGAGGGTGGCTTCAGGTGGTAGCTGGAGATCTCAGACTTTAGTGGAGAAGTGGAGGGAGGGGAAAACCTCCCGTGATTATGTCAAGGGACCTTTGAAATAGAGCCACCAATCTTAGATTATTAGTATTCGAAAGGAACTTATAACATAGACTGTTAGGGTCTAGAAGACTGGAAGGACAAAGGACAAGAGAACATTAAATGTTGGACTTAGAAGAAACTTTAAAATGTATCATGTTAAGACAAAACATGTTAAGGCTGGGAGTAACTTTTGGGCTGGGCTAGAGATGAGTAGGACTGGAAAGGGGAATAGATCATAGAATGCTGGGACCAGAAGGCACCTTAAAATGGGAAGGGGCCTAAGGGATCATCTGTTCACCCATCATATTTTACAGATCAGGAAACTGAGTAATGTGCCCAAAGTCAAACAGACCAAGTAGAAGAGGTAGTTTCCAAACTCCCCTACGCTACTCTTTGCAGTCTGCCATGTTGCTCTCCTGAATTGTCTGTTTTCCCCTAAGGACCAAGTCGTCCTTGTCTCCTGTCCCATTGCCTAGAATGGGACATTTTCCCCGGAACTTTTCCAGCTTAATTCCATAAAGTGGATTATGGGTATGGAATGATCAATGGGTCAGGTCTATGATGTTCCCACTCTTTAGGGAGGAAAAAGCTTTCCTTGAGCCAGAAACTCTCACTCCAAAACCAAGGGAATCATGAGTGCCTTAGTTCCTGGACCTTTGTCCAAAATTAGGATGTTAGAGAAGACTTTTCTGTTGGGAAGTTTCTTTCCTTGGCCCTTTCCAATTCCAGGTCTTCCTCTCCCTCTTCTTCTGGTCTAAATTCAGAGGGAAAGGTAGAAAATCAAATTCCTAGACTAGGCTAAGCTAAGCTGGGTTCTGGATGAAGGAAGGTAATGAAATCTTAGGATTGGACCAGAATGGAAAAAATCAATTGATTTCATGGCTACAGGACATGGGTAGAGGCAAAAAGAAACCTGTAAGCAGTATGATGGAATAGGAACAGGACTACACTGAGAATCAAGAGTCCTGAGTCCTAATCTAGGCTCTGACTCCAATCGGAATTTCCACGTTTATTCAAGAAATATTTCCCAGTTGCTCCGGAGGAGACATAAAGTTATAGAACACAGATTATTTCTTAAGGAGGTCACAGTCTAGAAGGAAAATAAGATATGAATACTGATAAGTAAAATATATGGAATACTTTATATTGTTGCTATACAGTCATTTCAATCATGTTGGACTCTTTATGAGCTCATTTGGCAAAGATATTGCAAGGAGTTAGCCATTTCCTTCTCCAGGTCATTTTATAGCTAAGGAAACTGAGGCAGACAGGGTAAAGTGATTTGAAGTTTAGCCCAAGACTACCTCACAGCTAGTAAGTATCTGAGGCCAGATTTGAACTCAAGTTTTCCTGATTCCGGGCTTGGGGTTCCAACCACTGAACCATCCAGCTAATATGCTAAAGGAATAAAAGATAGGCAAACAACCAATTAACTGTGGAGGTGGGGTCAGAGAAGAAAGTTCTTTACCAGTTGGAGGGAAGACTTAACAAAAAAGGAGATGATGGCCTTTAAACTGAGCTTGAAAGGATGGAGATGAATTGACCAAGTATCATTGATCAGGATTTATCAATAGACTGCATATAAGGAATTCTGAGATTCCTTCCAGCTCTGACTCTCTCTGATTCCATGATATTTCAGGGAACTGCTGAGTGGGTGGAAAACTTGAACCAACTGAAAGAATGAGGGACCAGCCAGAAAGACACAGCAGGAAGGGGAGCAGTGAGTGACTCATTGTGTCCCAAGGGCAGAGCTCCTGGACAGAGATGGGGGGAGAGAGGGGGGTGCGGTTGGGGGAGCCCAGGAAGATGAGCCTTAGCATGGATTTAAGTGCTAGTCTACAGAATGCCCTCCTGCACTAGAGGGTCATGGGACCCCAGCTCAAAATCTGGAAGGGGCCACCATAAATCCTGGACAAACTGTGTGTGACCTTGAACAAGCTTTTTTTCTCTCTATTTGTCTCTGTCTCTGTCTCTCCCTCTCTCTGTCTCTAATTCTGTCTCTCTCTGTCTCTCTGTCTCTCTCTGTCTCTCTCTCTCTCTGTCCCCCTTCTATCATTCCTGATTTTGTAGCATGGACCCTAGATTCGCAGAGCTCCTTAAACCACAAGGAGCTGGACATTGAGTCCATCCTCTGCAAAGATCTCAGAGAGAAAAGAATAGCTCATCCTTCCCTCCTTCTCTCAGACCAGGAGAATGAACAAAATTATATCTGAGTCCTTTGGAAAGAAAAGACGTCACCTAGATTGCAGAGCTAATTTTGGAAGTTTTATGGAGAGCTGCAGTCTTGCTTCTCAGCTCTCCCAAGAGGCTGATGTACTTTTTCAAGAAAGGTGAAGTCCAGTGCTGGGAGGGCAGGAAGGGGAAGGGAGGAAAAAGAGGAAGATATAAATCAATCTGTTTTTCTGGGGATAATATTGTTTTGCCCTCTTTTTCAATATCTCCTCCCCTCACTGAAAGGAAGTGTAAGCTTTTGAACATGAGATTTCTGACCTCACTAAGTTTGTGTATAGTGGAGGGAGAGGAACAGCTAGAGAAGGGCCAGAAAAATTGGTGGGTTCTTGGAGAGAAGCAGCGAATATAAGTCCCACTGTCTCTGTTCTCTCAGAACCATTGGATTCCAAAGCATCGGAAGCTAGAATAGTTGCACTTTCTCTCGGCATCAGGGAATCTGTAAGGAGGGCAACAGGGGCTTGTGGTAGATAATCTCTAAAGTTTCAACCAACATGGAATAAATGAGTGGATGAGAATTTATTAATTACCTACGACATGCCAGATATTGAATTAAGCTCTGGGGGCACCAATTAAAACAGAAAATCCCTGCTTCAAAGAACTTACGTCTAGAAAGTATCGTGTATTGTTATGTATTGTACAATACATGATTGCTAGAAAAGGTTGCTTTTCCCTCAAAATTGCAGTGATGGTGAGTAAAGTCACAGAGCTAGGGACTAGACAAGGAGTAGGGGATTTCATGGACATGAGGAACTCCAGGATGAGTAAGTTCCCTCTACCAATGTACGCTGGAGCCTCCTTTTTAATTTATAAGCTTTCAGGATCCAGAGTGCCCAGAGTAGTTTTCTCAGAGAGCTTGAACTCACGTTTTCCTGACTCTGAGGTTGGGTCTAACATGCTACTCTAATGTACAGGAGTCACTCAATGGATCCTTTGCAGAAATAATGGTAGTGTTGATTTACTATGCCCCATGCAAGGAGTGGAAGTAGAAGAGGGGGATGAAGCATGATCTGAAGGTCTGGAGCATGTTGGACTGAGCGGGTGTTTACCGCTCAGGACCACACAGCTCCAGGAGGCTGGGCCAATAGCAGAAGCGCCAAGAGGCTGGGTGATATAGCAAGAAAATAGCCAGGATGGGCCATGATTAGGGGCAGAGAAAGCTGCATAAATTCTAGGAACCTGTGTCTTCCTAAATCCTTGTGCCAACTTTGGGATGGGCCAATGGTAGGAGGTCAAGGGCAAAGGTGGGAAGGAATACCTCTGCTCCTGAGGTTACAGAACAGTGGGAGCAGTGTCACCACTGGGCTCTGAAGGCAAAATGGAAAAGTCCTTGCCTTTGGCATCTGTTTATTTATTTTCCCTCTTCTCATCATTTCTTCCCCCTCCGAGACTTTTGGGAGTTCCTGGAGTTCCTAGTTATCCAAGGTAACCAAAATGCTAACTTCTTTATCTTTTGACTTTAAAGAAAGGTGGAAACATCACGACTCACAGAAGCAGATCCCTAGAGGTGCAATTAGGGTAGGGCAGAGACCAGTGTGTATTTTTTTTTTTTTTTTTTTTTTTTTTGAGGCTGGGGTTAAGTGACTTGCCCAGGGTCATACAGCCAGGAAGTGTTAAGTGTCTGAGACCACATTTGAACTCGGGTCCTCCTGAATTCAGGGCTGGTGCTCTATCCACTGCGCCACCTAGTTGCCCTGAAACCAGTGTATATTAGGAACTACACCTACAGACAGCCCCCAGTTCTACTGATGCCTAAGGCTAGCCTTGCCCCTGGAGAGGACTTCCATCTCTCTCTTTACTAAGTATCATTGGCTAAGAGTTGTCCTCAGCAGAGCATCCTCTGAGTATAAAGCCTCCTCTTCAGACTCACTGGCCCCTGAAACCCTCAGGTAGGCAAGGAGGCAGGCAGGCAATTGCTTGGTTGGTTGGTCAATCATTTATACAGTCAGTCTCACCGCTCTGCCACTTACTGATATGTGACCTTCTCTGGGCCATTGATTACTCATCTTGAAATTGAGAATGATCATCCTCACATTGGCGGTTTAGTGGAATTGTGGGAAAAGAGCTTTATAAAATGCCAGGGAAACAAGTCGTTGTTACCATTACCATATTTCTGGGTGGAATGAGGGGATAGAACTAGATGGTCTTTGTAGAAAAGATAGAATTGCATAGAATCTTACAATATGGAGCTGGGTGGGACAATAGGCTACAGGAAGACATAAAGTAGACAATAGAGATGGGAAGGGGTCAGAAAGATCTGTGATGGCTGATACCAAAGATTTAGGTGATGGTGAAAGGGATCCAAGGAATGTGCTCTTAAATAGATCCAGTTTTGATGAAGAGGGAATAGGTTAGAAAACTTCCCTCTTTTAACTTAAGAAAAGTCACTGTTTATTAGTCCCATTAAATTATTATCTCC